>NW_019396229.1:370497-433053 GCF_000591075.1 Eurytemora carolleeae
CCCCCCTACAGAATCCTTATATCCGCCCCTGCGTCTGAGTACTGTAAATAAAAAGAACAAAAAATAGAGTGTCAAAAATCTGTTATTTAGACAAGTCACCAAGTAACATTTTTCTCTTAATTTTAGACTTCCCTGAAAATAGATTTTTATAATTATTTAATTAAAGTATTTTTTTTTTCATTATAATTGCATGAACCGGTATATATTTAATTTGATATTTTTACAGATTAATTTCACAACATTTCTTTGAGGGTATGAAATAAATATCCTGCTTTTTCACTTCTATTTTAGATAAACTTTCGATTCTATTTTTGTATCATCGTTCAGAGAAATACAAAATTTAATACACAAAAGCGTAATTTATAAATCATGACTACGTACTACCTACCTCTCTCTCTTTACAATTAACAAACTAAAAAATTTTCATATTAAATTGAAGTCCTTCAAATCGCTTTTCTAAAATGAACTTCAATTTTTGCACTAAAATGTTTTAGAAAAATGTGTAAAAATTTAAAAAGGTTAACTTATGCATTTATGCATGTACTTTCATCCTGATTAAAGTCCTACCTTTAATTCTGCCATTCTCATTGAAGATCTCCAAGAGATACTAACATCTTAGAATTCAGTAGTCTGGAAAACAAACACTCAAAATCAAATCAAATCACAAGGGGCGGGGATGGCAATGGACTAAAAATCAATATAACATGGATTTTATTTTAATAAAATTTCTATTTTATTTTTACCGTGATGAATGATGATGGAACAAATATGTGAAATTTTCATATTTTTTTATTACTATGTGGACACATATCTTATTAACTTTATCCATATAAACTGTAACAGATTCTTTATGTAAAATATCAAGTAATTTCATACATTTCATAGACAGGACATTCATAGGATACAAAAATATTTCATCGATAATAGGAAATTCATGGATGAAGATATTTAATTGATGGATGAAGATATTTAATTGATGGATGAAGATATTTAATTCATGGATGAAGATATTTAATTCATGGATGAAGATATTTAATTGATACTTTATTCAAAGGTAAAGATATTCAATAAATAGTAGATTGCATAGACAGATAATTAGTAGATTAAGACAGGAGTCCATATAATTCCATTTCTGATGCAAAATAAGATCGGGGTGAAAAGTACATTTAGGGGCATGAAAATACACTTTGAGTCCGATTACTACACTTCAAAAATGTGTACTGCATTTGGGGTTGTTAAAGATATAAATATCAGTAATCAATATAAGAGTAAAATTAAGATATACAGAAAATAAACACTTGCAGTAGTTTTCTAATTGTTTGAAATAACTTAACAGCATGGTTAATTTAATCAATCAACATTTGGGATCGTATTGGATGGAATTATATGGGCCCCTGCATTTAGTTATTTCATGGGTAGGACATTCATAGAACGATCATATGCCTAGATAGGACATTTAAAGATAAAGATTCTTCATGGAAATAACAAATATTCATAGATAAATATATTTCAAGGAAAGGACATTTTTAATATAGATGGATAAAGGATAAAGGGCAGAAGAAAAATGCGAAGCTGCTATCATATGATTATTTATACAATTTTGTGATAAAATTTGTTAAAACCAAAACAAAAAAAAATAAGTAAAATCTATGTCCTGATCAGTTTAAAAATTCATGTTAATCTGTTTAGTGTTTTCATGAAATTTGTGTGTACTTTATCACCAATGTTCATTTTATGGTCAATTTCACTATTGTGCTGTGATGTTAAATTAGCTGTTATAATACAGTGCTATAAATTATCATTGGTTTTTGACAGTATATTATGATGCAGATTCAAATCCCTTATCCGCCCAGAAAAAAATAGATCTGATTCGAAATCCGGATCCTAGCCATGAACATTTCAAAAAGATTTACTGATTTTTTTTTAACAAAAGAAGAAATTTCAAATTAGTTTTTAACTCGCTCAAACTTGAAGAACCATTTTGATTTAGGTTTACGATTAACACCTTTTTTTGAACAGTTTTTGGTTGATATTTTGCCCCCTAGATGTAAATTCACCAGATCCTATCCACTGGTTTCCGGATTTATTCCATAAAATTTTAGAAATTTTGACTTAACTATTGATTTTGGAGGTACACTATGCCAAAAGATATATTATTGGACTTTGATTCAAGTAATATTGACAAACTTTAGATACAAAGCTTCAAACTTCACAGAGAGAAATTAAGGCACAAGCCTGTAGCTTACTTAAATCAAACCAAATAACTTTAAACTTTCTTGCTGGTCGGTTTCTTAAAACTGAATCTGACCTGGGGTACAGTATTCTAAGTTTAGACCACCTTGTGCAACTACGTCTGCTTTGTTCAAAGGCTTTATATCAAGAAAAATTGTCATAGCATCAAGAAAGTACACAAACATTTCATAAAACTACCAACAGTGAATCCCAGATAAATGAATACAAGGTCCGTCCTAGTAAACGATTTTTGGCCCCCTCCCCCTCCTATCCATTTTGTAAATGACTTATTTATACATGAAAAAGTCCTATTTGAATGTGCTTCTTTCACATTTTGTCTCCAGATCTCAGAAATTTAAACTACCTCGCTTACAACTTTCCCCAATGTACGCTTATGCTGATCACTTCATTTTTGTTCAAATGTCCTTTTCTGTTTTCGCCGAATTTAACAAGAATTCTTTTTAAATGTGTCTTTTTTAACATCAAATACAAATACATTTTCTGATATATAAATAATTTACTTTAAGCAAAACTCTATGATTTTATTTTACCGTTATTTTTTCGTTGTATAGCTGAGAACCAATAAAGATTTATGTAATAAAACTTTGTACATGACACTTATTTTCATTTTCAGCAAGATTTTTTTTTATTATTTCAGGCTAGGTTAGGACAATTTCTAGGCCAAGCGCTGCGGGGGCCGAGCGCTGAAGCTAGGACAGACTATGGGGCCAAGCAATGCGGCTAGGACAGGCAAGGGGGCCGGGCGCTGCGGCCACATGACCTATTATATCCTTGTGTTACATATGAGATCCATGTACAAAATTGATAGGAGGGGGAGAGGGGGTCTAAAAATCGTATGTTAAGAAATCTGAACTGAATTCAAGCATAATCACCAGATCAACAATATGAAGATATGAAGTACTTTTATTAACTTTCATAATATTTAGCCTATATTCAACCCTGCTTTTAAATGCATATTTACTCTGTTTATTAAGAAATTACCTGAATACATAGCAAATGTTTTTTATAATGTCGTATTACATATTTAAAATCAAATGCCGGGGAAAAATGATTTCAATAGTATATTAATTGAATTCATATTTCAGGGTTATTAATTTTTTTCCTCGCCATTTGGTCTTTAATAGGTTGAGAATACGAAATTATACAAAACTCTCGCTATGTATTCATATCTGGGATTCACTGTATAACACTATAATTTTTGGCATGAATGAGTAATATAATCAATGAACTAAAGTTTTCTCTATATCTCGTCTTTTTAAATTATCTAAAACTAGGATTGAGCCTTCTTGATAATAAAAAATTGAAATTTCTGCCCGAAAACGTTTAGAACTGGGAACCAATATTTATTAGTGTTATTAATAGTTAAACCGAAATTACCTTATCTTAATTACACATTTTTGAGAAAGCTGAAGTAAGTTTCATTTGGACAACTTTGGTAATTTTCTAGAGAGCGATTTTTGGACCCCCCCCCCCCCTCTTATCAATTTGGTACATGATTTTCAACAGTTTTNCTTAACCTAACCTAACCCTAAAATAATAAAAAATAAATATGGATAAATTTGATGAAAAAAATGGTCATGTACAAAATTTATAGGAGGGGGAGGGGTCCAAAAATCGTTCTCTAGGACAGACCCACAACTTATATATGTTTTTTAACTTTAATAATTTATTTTTGGATAAGGGTTGTGGGCACAAGCTCACCCATACAAATAAACACGAAATATCAATAAATCTATTTCCAGTGTGTTATCATAGTCTTTTATTATTATTTTGTTCTGCTCAAGATCAGTTAAAAGTCATACACCCCAACGTTATGTGTTGCGCCATTGACTTAAAAACTTTACTATGGGTAACCCTATAAACCATATGGTGAACACTTCTTTTACGCGAGACCCACAACTTATATGTAAATATCTTACTCTATGCTAAACCCTGTGATTTGCAGTTTTTCTGTTTTTTTTTTCGTTGTATCGCTTAGAATCATTTATAGAGATTTATATAAAAATAATTTGGACAATTACCAGGCCGATCGATATTTTGGACATTTACGGATAAATTACCTTTCACGACCTCTCCAATAGCCAACAGAAGTTAAGATTTGAAAAAGCTAGAAATTGAACAGATTGACATTTTAATAATGAAACGAATCCTAGAAAAGATTCACCGACAGCGCTCGGCCCTGAAAGTGTCTTAACTAACCTAACCCGTGGCCGCAGCGCTCGGCCCCCTAGCCTGTCCTAGCCGCAGCGCTCGGCCCAGAAAGTGTCTTAACCTAACCTAACCCTAAATAATAATAAATAAATACTAACTGTAGTACAGATGTATTTTTGTCGCATTTTTTGACCCTATGTCGTTTTACCCTTTGTCGCGCTTTTGACCCTTTGTCGTTTGACTCAGTGTCGTTTGACCCAGTGTCGTTTGACCCTTTGTCGTTTGACCCTTTGTCGTTTGACCCTGTGTCGTTTGACCCTTTGTCGGTGAACCCTAGAAAATAATAAGCTAAACATGATTGATTGATTGATTAACGTTTATTTCTATGCGTATCCATAGGCGAGCACCAAAAAATGTAAAAAATTACAATCATATAAATCACAATATAGATTGAAAAATAAAGCTAAAAATATCAGAGGGGTGCGATGTTTGATTGATCAGAACTTCAGAATTTCAGTTAAAGTTAAGTTGCGGCATTTGATACGGATATATATTATTTGCGAAACACAAGCTGTCAATCTTTGTATGCATGCTAGCCAAGCTGCTAAGGTTAAAACTTGCAGCTAGGTTTCCTCGTACTTGTAGGGATTATAGTTTGGCCGCTAGATGTCTCACGCAAAACTCTTATTGATAGATTAGCAGGGGCGTAAATAAGGATTCTGTAGGGGGGGGTAAATATTTTTAATTTGGCGCGCGAAGCGCGCCGAATTTTTTAACAGAAACGAAACAGAAAACGAAATTTGGTAAGATACGTAACATGGTTTCTCGGGAATGGTGTAACCCCTGCTATTCAGGGCCTGAAAATATGTTCAGGGGTAATTAGCCCTAGAATTCTAGGGGGGGGGTATTTAACCCCAGGATTCTAGGGGGGGGTATTTACCCCCAGGATTCTAGGGGGGGGTATTTACCCCCAGGATTTACGCCACTGTAGATTAGACACTTTATATGAGAGACATCTAGCGGCCAAACTATCGTCCTCTAAAGTGCGTGAACTACACGACCACGGGCTCAGTAGTCAGTACGCAAGATTTCAAATTGCGCAATTTGTTGACACAGCTTGTAAGGACATTGCCATGCAGCTTCAAGCAAATGACACTGACAGCTTTACAACTTTTAAAATAAAGCCGTAAATTTACAATGCGCTTGGAATTCATAACATTTGTTCGTAGATTTAAGACACCAGTCACAAGGTGTGAAGAAATAAACGTTTATCAATCAATCAATAAATCATTTGTTCGTCAATATTTCTCAATCTTTTTCTAGATTTCCATGGATCGACACGCGCAAAGAAAGTGACCCCTGCTTTTATTTTGTTTAAGTTATTTAGTTCTATACATGGGTACTGGAATAGGGTAAGGTAGTCATACAATTCTAGATTTGGTGCTAACCTACATCATAACCCGGTACAGGGCACAAAGTGGACACTGGTCCTAGAACTGTCTTGGGATAAGATCTGTTGTAGGCGAGTATACGCATACTTGTGATTGGGATTTCTTTGGCGGTCTGAGAATTTTTCACCAATAGTTTTAATCAGTGACGTCAGACGTCACCCCGTACCGTATCGACCTTTCATTCGTGCGCGGGCCTCAATGCGATACCCTATTCCAGTACCCATGGTTCTATATGTCCGATTTATATAAAGAAAATTCGTATTAACATTTCACTTGTTTTATGCACTAGGTGCAAGTACGACGAATATTTTCTTGATAGTTTCCAGCATTTAAGGTGCTCGCCTTTAGATGCACATAGAAATAAACTTTAATCAATCGATCATAGTTTCCAGAGAACGTATAGCATTAATTTTCACGTCAGCTACGTTCCGTTGTTTGAATTTACGCAATTGTACACACTAACATATTATATATCTACTACTTTCAGAGATGGGTCGGAGGGGTCCGGAGTGCACTGTATGTGAAAGCCAAAATTATATTCTTAGAAATGGATTTTACTTTTGCACAATGTGTCAAACACAGTCTCAGGTAGGGTCCGTCCTAGAGAACGATTTTTGGGCCCCCCCCCCCCCGCCCCTCCTATCAATTTTGTACATGATTACATATTTTTCAGGGGTCCAATATTCGTTCGCTAGGAAATTACCCTCGGGTAAAACAAGTAATTCATGATGCTAAATATTTGTAATTGACCCTCTATAAGGGGGAACGCCCGATTACTATGGTTCGATCTTAACAGGGAACTGTTTTTAATCATCAATGTTACTACATTGAGGGTCAATTATTTAAATCATATAAAGTTTAAAAATGTATAAGAAACAGAGCCTGATATTTGTATACCAGGAGCTGGGGGCTGAGATGGTTATTGATGAAGATGGTATGTATGCTATGGGAATGATATTTGTATACCAGGAGCTGGGGGCTGAGATGGTTATTGATGAAGATGGTATGTATGCTATGGGAATGATATTTGTATACCAGGAGCTGGGGGCTGAGATGGTTATTGATGAAGATGGTATGTATGCTATGGGAATGATGAACAAGACACTCAGAATTGGAGAAAGTAAGTATTTAGAGTGGTTGAGGTTTTTTATATATCGTCAATTTAATGGTTGTCAAAATCTTTGATGCCTTTAGCTACTGAGGTAATTTGAATATTGGACATTTCATGGGGAAAATATTATGGGCATAGAGACTAGAGAGTCTTCCGTAAAAGTATTGCAGCATAAAAATTGATTAAGCAAACAAATAATGCCAAGAAGAAGGCTGTATTTTATCGCCTAAAGCAAGCTGTGTAATAATTGTTAATCAATCAATTAGAAACTGAAATTTATTGACAGAAGATTTTTTAAGAGGAACCAAATTCCAAGACGAGAAAAACCGCAGAGGTTGACCGTTGGAGTACTGCTGAAGGGTTGACCCATATTTTGGCCCATTGGGTTGACCAGCTGGAGAGCTACGGGTTTAAGGTATATATCAATTCTCTAGGGTTCTATAGTTTCTCTAAATCTCTTAAAAAAATTCCCCTCCCTCTCTTCAAATCCTTTTCTCCCTTGTACATTAAGGAAAAACGAGTATTTTTTCACTTAATAATGATACTTTTTTCTCAAGTACCAAAAGGGTGCGAGATTGATGTCAAAAAATGTATTCCCCTCACAAAAATATATACTTAATTGCTATTATTATTACTAACTTGGTATCTTATATAATTTGTGAAAATATACATTATCAATAATATATCAATAACTCAAATAACTCTAAACAGTATACTTACTAGTTTGGGAACCCAGCGTGGCCCAGGTTACTAAAAGTTACTCCCGCCATTTACCTGCACTTGTACGATTTTACCTGGACACGAAATTTTCTCTTTTTAAGTCGACCTTCTCAACTTAGAATCTCAAAATCAAGCTTAGAACATTCCCGTGGGTCTCCCGAGTTCCCCAATCAAAATTTGAGGCAAATCGGTTTAGGGTTTCCCATGGTATGATCGGACAAACAAACAAACTACTACTACTGTAGGCGGTCTGGGTTGCTCAACATGGGGCTTCTTGCAGATCTCATTCTTATCAACTCATAAACTCATATATGTGCATCACAAATGTAGTAATTTCCCTACTCCATAAGGGGATCTCAAACCCGTTTCTATCCAGGTACAATTAGTTAGCTATCAATGTAAACACGGACATAAGCTCAGCTATCAATGTCAAAATGTACACAAGCTCTAAATCGACCAATGCCAAACCAATGGGCACGATCTCAGCTCGTATGTTTCAACGAGGAACAGCGATCAATGTCAACATGGACACAAGCTCTTATTCTATCAATGCCAAACCATTGGGCACAACCTCTTACGCTATTGATATCGATCGGAACGATTTTTCTCTCGTAGTAATCAGTACGGAGTCCCTGTATCAACTGAGTATACTTCTATATGTTAGATTACAGTTGGGACTTAACAGCGCGTAATTAAAAGTTATGCGCTGTATATATAACTTAGTAACGCAATCACAATATGGGTTTGGCGGAGTTTTATATATCGGCATATCTAGAATAGGTTAATTGCAATACATGATTTACGTATTTACTAGTGAACGTATTTAGCTATATGGACAATGTACAACGTAATTTATCTATATTTACTATGGGGCCTCTGTATTGATTACACTATTACTATAAAAAATTATCTTCTGTTAAGAATATTCGGCAGCCGGCGCTCGATGTTTGGTCCCGATATCTCAAAAGCCTCGGCGTTGCCTTTCTCCCTCCAAAAGGGTAGGTTCAGCAAAACCAACAAAATGAGGGATATAGATTTTTACCCCAATATTTTAGGATAAGAATTCGTTATTGCCAATAATTGCGGGTGCACGTGAAATGAGTTTTTAATGCCTTTTCTTTCGTGCTTAGGATTTTAGCTTTCTGGAAATATACGGATCCAAGGGGCAAAATATCAACAAAAAAGCGCAAAAAAATATTTACTCTCAAACCCCAAATCTGATCTATTGAAAAAAGAGAGATTATAAAAATATCCTGATTTCTGAATGGTTTATCAAGTTATAGCATAAAAATAACCAACAAAAATAAGACAAAATTTGAAAATTCTGCTTTGTTACAACAATTTCAGTAAATTTCATGGAAAAAACCTGGATCCGGATCCATTTTTTTCCACTGCAGATTCAGGATCCAAATCCGGATCAGCATCAAAATAAAAATGGATCCTAAGCACTGTTTTCTTGATAATTCATTGTTATAAAATTTAGTTAATGAATTAATAGTATTGTAGAAATTATTTATTTTCAGTGAAATGAATGAGGATAGAAGATCTGTGTCCACCATGAACTATCGAGATAAATGGCTGTTTTTTGGTGGTCCTGCAAACCTTGTCGAACCTAGAGTCATCTCAAGGTATTAAGTTGGGGGGTGTTAATTGTACCTTATTTAGAAGAGTTAAATAACTATTGTATTTTTATTGTAAATGATAAAAACATGGCTAATCAATAATCGCATTGTGTGAACCCCGAGAGATGGTAGGCAGGACTGAACTTATATTCTTCAACCCCTTCTATAAATACTCATTCAGCTAATTCTTCCGGGTTTACAGTTTCTGCTTCTGTACGCAATTATTAAACTTGTTATTTTAACGACGACATGTACACAAAATTAAAAGGAGACTTTTGAAAAAGAGTGAAATGTGTCATGGATGGGGGGGGGGGGGAGAGAGATTGAATATAAAGACTAACCTGTTTTGTTCTAGGAATTTGAAGCGGAAAGGAGATCAGGTTGATCATGAATATAATGATGATGATGATGATGACGATTATGAAGGATTAACGGAAAGACAAATATTTAAACAAAGGGACAAGAAACGTCGAGCTTTCTACAAGGTGGGTATATTTTTCTCTCACCTTTTACGACCTCACCGTTTGACAAGGGGTTTACAATTGAAATCTAATGGATATGTTCATGTTTTTAGTCCTTTTCGGCGAGCTTTGTCGCTGGCGACACACCGTCAAAACTGTCTACAGAAAAAAGTAAGTTTTTATGGATTTATCTAGTACCAATATTGATTTTAATTTCGGATTTGTCGCTTTTTGTAACGAACTTTTGATTAAACCCGCTTGGCAGTCCTGCAGAGAAATTCAAAGTTCAATATTTTTTCAAAAGATCGCCTTCTATGTTTTTTTTTGTTAGGTACTGTTCACCAAGAATATAGTTTTGTTAGAATTATGTCTTCTTTGTATTTTTACAGATGAAAGAAAACGGAAAGAACTGGAAGATTTGGAAGAGCACGAAGAGCATACCGAGAATGAAGAGCATGAGGGGCATGCAGAACATGAAGGACATGAAGTGCCCAATGAGCAAGATGATGACAAAGAAGAGGAGGATTATGAAAACCACGAAGAACGGATTGAACCAGAACATCAGAAAAAAGAGGAATATACTGTAAAGGATTCCGTTCAGGAAGAACAAGAGGAGGATATACAAAATGATCAAGAAGAACACCAAGACCAAGAACTGGAATACGAGGACCAAGAGGAAGAAAATCAGCAAAGTGTGAATGACTCTCTATTCTCTGACGGGTCCGGACGGAGTAATTACGAACTCCTGTCGGACCTGGAGTCCCTCGTGAGCAGGAGTAGTCTGGAGTACTCCGGAACCGACAAATTAGAAACCTGGATTCATCTAAGCCTGGAGAACTTAAAAGCTGTTCTGGTTTTAGCTGCTACTTGCGTCCCAGGTACTTCTAATTTGTTTTATACTAAATTTGTTCATTAAAACATTTTTTACTGAACATTACTGAAAAAATTGGTAAGGTATATAAAGTTTTATTTTTTCACCAATAAAAGTCATTCTTGAAAAAAATGTGCATTGTGCCTCGGATTTTTTACCATCTCATTTTGTTGTTGTTGCAGGAACTGATTTAAACACGTCTGATATAGCCTACATGTTTAGTAGTGAGATGCTTATTAATAGTACATCACTTCAGGCTCTACCAGGAAAGAAACTTTATTCTGTCTTTAATTTTAAAAAACTTTATATTCACATTTTGTTTGTATTGCAATTCGAATATTTCTGAAAACTTTTCTTTGATTTTGTTTTGGAATTCTGTTTCTTGATTCAGAATCTTACAAGCTTATGGCATCAGAGAGAAGGTTTTATTCAGGATTCAAATCGGTAAGTTTTTCGTCCAAAGGACGCCTCAAGCCATACCTGCATAATATGATTTGATTTGATTTGATTTGATAATTCATGGATATGCAGTGGAACATTGACAAGTTTTGATGTAATGGGGTATCAAGCAGTACATTTCTTCTTTGCATCTTAAAAACTACTAAAACTTTTAACAACCTCAGTTACATATCTTAATAATGTACGCTGGCACAGAACAGTCTAGATATGTAGATAGAATTATATCTTAAAGTGGGTCGAGGTATAATCTTTTTGATGTGAGGCTACTTTTTGGTGAACGTACCCCATCTCTCACGCACATATTTTTTTATAGTTCTCACGTATTTCCAAAGGATTTTCTTCAAAATTAAGTCCCCCACGCAAACATCTATTATGTTTTAGGGGGGGGGGGGGCTTAACAAAATAATATTTGTCTCTAATTCTCTCGTATTTCCAGGGGATTGTATTTGAGAAGGAGGAGAACTTAAGATCCAAAGCTTTGAAGCTTGCTTCTTTCGTCGGTTTAACGAACAATAAAAGGTGAGTGTTTGTTTTTTATTTTAATAATTTGAAGATATTTGTAAGCTTATTTATAAATTACTGGAGAGGTGCTTACTTTTTTTGAAAAATCATTTTCCACCTTTATAAAATTATTTTTTACCCCCCAAATATATTTTTTTGCACTACTTTTTTCAGGTGTATTCCCTGAATTAGGGAAATAGATGAACTTATGTGTAAAAAGTATCAAATACTTGCCTATGAAGTATGGATAACCAATTTTTTATATTCCCCTGAGAATCAAAAATCATTTCCACCCCTGGGATAAACACAGTTATGACTTAAATTTTTTTAAATTAAAAAAAAAATTTATATATAACAAATTTTAGCTTCCTATGGAAAATTTTCTCTTTTTTTTAACAACTTAGAATGTAAATTATGTACAGTAAAATAGTAAAATGTGCGACTCAATAAATATTATTGTTTATATTAGACTTGTTCTGTCTACACACGACTGTACGCGGAGTACCTTGGATCGATATGTGGAAGACCTAAGCCTACCAGAATATATATCAACAGAGATCATCAGGCCGGGATTTAAAATATTTCTTATTTTTAGTGCCGTGGATCAGCCATATTTTGTAGCATTTATATTTTTTATAATTGTGCAAAATCTTGAAGTAAAATCAGTGGGTTTACAAATAATTTTCCGAGTCAATCATATCCTGATATTTAGAATATTCTCAAAATGTGATTTACTTAGCCTAACCTGCCGTGTTCCTGCTTACTCCTGTACTAATCCAACATGGATAGACTGCGCCCTTCCATCCGTCTCCGCCAGGTATCCGCCTTGACTTGCTCCGCCATACTTAATGTATCTGCCGATTTACAATAGTTATTATGTGACTTATTTTATTCCGATTTAGAATCCTTGCCCTCATCCTGGTAACTTTAAAGTTCTACTGTGGGTTAGACGGACAACAGGTAGAGAACAATTTTGATAAATAAGAGAGAAATATTTTCATTTGATTTTTACGTAAAAGTTGAACATCAATAATTTTCTAATCCTAACTTCTACTAGGAGTATATTCACGACCACAACGCCAAAACCCTGAATAAGAAGTTGGTCGGGGAGGACAGGAAATTCTTCAATGTATTAGACTGGATTAGAAAATCAAAACTAAGGTACACTTTTTTATTTAATTTGTTTAGCAGCCTTTTTGTATCATATTGTTTACATCTTTTTCGTTTTTTTACATTAACATTTAACATTTTGTGTGGTTATAAAATTATGGTTGAGGAAATATTCTTTATTTTCAGATTAGATTACTTGACGGCTGACGATTTTGTTATGAGAGAACAATTTAGATCGATGAAGTGAGGAAATATGTTTAGCACAAATTTTTTTCCAAAATGTGGCAACAATCAAATGTTTGATTTTATTATCATGGATAGAAATTTGTACATTATGGATTATAGGTTAATTGATTTGATTGATTGATTTGATCTGTTAGATTAAATGGTTTACTTCATTTGTTTGAGTGTTTGACTGATTTGTTTTAATATTATTTGATTTGATTTGATTTGATTCGTGTTTTTTTTTTAAAAATTTAATTTGATTGATTGATTGATTGATTGTCAGAGGACCCGGAACTCCTGCTCCAACCCTGAGATCTATGGATGAGAGTAGAACTGTTCTAGAGAATACAGCTCGCAAACAACATAACACAAAATCAAGTAAAATATTCTAAAACTAAGTGAGTTTTTTTTTTGTATGAAAATCAGCTTATTTAATTTTTAATTATCTTCAAGTTAGGCTTTAATGAAAACAAAACTCTATATTTTCTTCATGAAGTGTTAAAATTATCCTTGTGCATTGTTTTAAAGGTCAATCATTAAGTCCCAAAAATACCAATTTAGAGCGTTATACTTTCCAGTATGGTGTGGGACACCCTGTACCTTCTTTCTCGAAACTCTATTATTTGACACTATTTTCTTCTAGATGTATTTGATGGTTTGAAATATGTTGTAACTGTTCTGGGAGCCGAACCTTTAGCACAAAAAGAGAAAATGAAAACCCTGCAACCGTTGAAGGTATGGGTTAGTCATCCATTAGTAAACAATGCATTTGTTATTAATTGTTATTGTCTTATTATTATTATTATTATTAGCGTAATTTCAAGTGACCCTCCATGCAACGATGGTTATGCCCGATTTACAACTGCACACTTAAAAGCTTTTCCTGATCAAGTGACCTCACAGAAACAAACACTTCGAGTCAGAAAAACAACGTTTTCTTCCACAGTTTTAATTAGATTTACAAGGGTAATGTTATAAATCGAGCATTTCCATCTTAGTGTTTAGGGTCGCTGTAAAGTACGTTTACAGTCCCTTTAATGTTAATTTATTCAACTAGGAGAAGACGGCCGCACTTATCCACGAAACTAAGAACAAGAGATTGGCCTCTAGTCTGAATGACCTAATGGCTATGACCTCCGAGGATATGTCAATATATTGCAAGGTTTGTGGATTTTTTAAAGTGTACAAAACTTTATGTGTATACCAATACCGTCTTTATATTGGTTAATAGTTTTCAATAATAGCTCAAGAAAATGTGCTTGATTTAGTTTGGGGTGGGCATCAGTTGGATCAAAATTTCGTCTTAAAAATTTCTTTATTTTCACATTACGTAACTTTCTCAAAAGTTTCACGAAGATGATTTTCGTGAACAAAGTACAATCTATATATAAATTTGGCTTGTCTGTCTGTTTATTATGCCCCTTATGGATTAAAAGAATATAGGTGCAAAGTTAGCACCATTTATCTCTATTATTACAAGAGTTATTACAAACTCCAGGAGACTAGTGAGGTCCTTTTGAGTTTTACAATTATAAAGAAAAAATGGCGGCAGGAAAAGCCACATTAATACGCTAAGGTAGTCACTGGAACACTGGAACAGGGTCACCACTCACCAAATGTTCTGGAAGCCTTGTTTCTATTAAAACCTAAGATTGATTATGCTTCACAGGAAAAAATTAATTTCATAAGAGAAAGAAAAGAACTGTGACCTATAGTCGGAACTTCGCCTGATTTCTAGAATATTATTGTTTAAACAAAAAAGAAGAAAAACAAATAGTTATATTTTTTTACTTGTAAACCTTTCATTTGTATTAAAGATCGGGTTGAAACCCCGAAGTCAGCATAAGAATGGAAATTCAGATCCCTTCAAAGGATGCTTTAATCAATCTTTGTAAAGTATGATATGATTTAATTACAAAAAATGTTCTCTGAATCTTAAAATTAATTCTTCTTCGATTTACAGTTTTGAATGTTGATCGCACCCTCCAATGATAACTTTAATTGAGGGATCAAGCATTGATCTTCACATTTAAAAGTTCCCTCATTGGATATCGAGAGTCGAGATCAAGCTTTCGCGATTAAGGATAATCTACACAAGACTTCCCGGGTCTTGGCATATTGTTATGGATACACTGCGGTGGCTATGAGCGTCGACCCTCAACCCCTATTTCATTAAATGATGGGTTGCCTGATAATGATAATAATAATTGTTAGATACTGGGATATTCCTCTCCGACTGGCTAGTGCTGCCACCTATCCTAGAGAATATGTGAAACGAATCCATTGTGAACGAGATCTACATAGTTTACTACAGGTTGGATATTTAGACGCATCTATTCTTTAAACTCTCTTGGGATTCAAAGGGAGTTTTAAAAGCTTTTTGTTAATTATTATTAAAATGTAATAAAGAAATAATAAGCATTTTGGAATCTTCATAAGGGTTTAGATCCTAATTTGCGGGGTTCATATAGCATTCATGGGGTTGAGATGTTTTAATGCGGTGTTGAGATATCACTCTGTGGTTCAGGCGTTAATTTTGGAGTTTATGAAGACCGAGCACCCCCCCCCCCTCACCTGGGTAAACTTAATATGAGAACATCATTACTAGTGAATTGCAATAAAACTTGGATGTATTTGTAGCCTGTATAGTCTATAACTAAAAAAAAACAAGATTTAAAAATCAACCAATCAAATTTTATTTTAAATATTCACATGAAATGTTCATGAGACTGAGGGGGGAGGGCTAAACGTACCACAGTCTTATTTTATCATTATTATTATTATCATTATATTTAGATTCTACCGGAAAATTTTGTCTGGATTCTCCGATACTTCTCTAATTATGCTCTTCTTCCTCTTCATGTGCTAGGGAACACACATTCCTGAATTTAGATTTGAGTTTTTATAAATCTTAATTTTTCTAAATCATATTTAAAGTACAAAACAAAAACATTTTTTTTTATCTACGATTTTTTTACGTATTCAACTCTTTTTGATACCCTATATTATACTCTCGCCAATCCTTAAAGAATGGAAACCGAAGCAAAATGCTCATATGTTTTTAAAGCTTTTTTTAATCATAAAAACATACATTCTTAAATGATTTACTTTTTTAAATATTTTTTTAAGTAAATTGGCTTCTAAGAAACGAAACCAATTGTAAATTATTGACTTTCAAGAAACCAAATTAGTTTTGAAGTATTGACTTCTAGGAAACGAAACCTTAAGTATTAAGAAATCTGTTTTCCTGAAATCCCTTTAATCAAAACCACGAATAAATCAAACTCATTGTTTTTATTCCATTTAATTTGATCTGAATAAAGAACTTGATGTACTAGTAAGTGAAGTCTACAACCTTGAGATCTACCTCTACGGTCTAGATCCAAATTTCTTCGGATCCTCCACCCTACCTGTGGAGAAACCTAGTAAGATACGACAGAGGGAGTTCACGACCAAGAAAAGGGAAAACTTCAAATATTGTGATTGTGAAAAATGCGCCGAGGTTGACAGACTTTACCCGAAGAGCTCTGAACGGATTACTTAGGAACTTAGGATTTAGACGGAAACTAGTTTAAAACTTGTTATAAATTTTGTTAGCTGTGATATGTTAAAGAACTGATTTCTTTCAGATTCAATGAAAATGGTTTATTGGAGAGAAATATTGAACAAACACAGAAAATAAGGATTTGATAGGTAGTTATTTGAAATCAAATTATTTCAGTAGTAATAATCATAATATTTTAAAAAATACGATAAATAGATGTAAAATTACTGCAGATTTAGATACCCCCATGCTTTTTTCCCCATCGGACGGTATAAACCAAAACTAATGATTATGAATTATGAATTTTGAATCAACTATCTAAAAATGTATGTTTCGCTCAAAATTCAAAAAATGAAATATGAACTACTACATTATGAACGCGACTCTTTGTAAACTATGTAATAAAAACTAAGGGATATTCTACCTATGTTAGAACTTCATTTTCCGTCCTGAAGGATGGAACCGGAGCCGGAGAAGCGTCCCGTGAGGACGAGTTCCCGGAAGTTCCTGGACAACCTGGAGAATGAGTCCGAAGAAAGTGATGTAGACTCAGAGTACAAGTAAATATTAAAATTAATCCTGCTGTCAAACCTATGAACTGTGTTCAAATTTGTACAATAGTAATGTGTATACAATATTAAGTGAAATCTGTACAAATCTCAATAAAAAATATTTTATAAATCGTCCAGGGACCGAATTAAATGACTTTAAGAGGTTGTTAAACTACTAACCGCCGGTTCAGCGACTTCTCTTCAATTCATTAATTTCCGTCCCTGTTCTTGTTTAAAGCTTAGACTTTCTTGAGCATCCTTTAAATTCTTTTTCTCCAACTTTACGCGTCTCAATTCAGTGCTGTAGTAATAGCCTTATTTTTATATTTATTTTGGACTTATTATTTAGATTCATTTGTTGTTTTAACTTCTTGATATTTTTTGTCTAGGTTGAATTATAATATTTGTTGTCAGGTGAGCTTCAATATTTGTTGTTAAGGTTGAGTTTCAATGTTTGTTATCTAGGTTGAGTTTCATTTCAATATTTGTTGTTCAGGTTGAGTTTCAATATTTGTTGTCTAGGTTGAGTTTAAAGGATGAGGAGAGTTCCTCCTGTATAGAGGATTTACTGGATGGATCAGATAGTGAGACAGATAGAAAGGTAGTCCATCACTAACCCCAAATCAGTAATGTTACTTTAAAAACATTAAAACAATTCCGATTTTCATCAATAATTTTCGACTATATGGGGGAGGAATAGTTGTATTATGGACTTGTACCAGTAAGCGTTTGTATCTGTTTATAACACTTTGTACTCAAATTTTTTTTTTTTAACTTCAGCATTTAAACCAAAATATCTCTAACATAAGGGGGGGGGGAAATGTGGAATTTTTTTTAATAAGAAGTAGTCTTCAGTTTTAATTGGTTACTTTTCTTGGATTTTGGATAAAAAATTTTATCCAAAAATTCACATACAAATTAAACTACAAAAACCTAACGTAGTGGGAAATAAGATGATAACCATGTAGAAATTGAAAGATTATTTTGATTTGTTTAAGGAGGAGGAGACGAGATCGTTGGCAATTACTCAGAATGGAAATACTATAATAATCCCTGTACAACAGATAACGGAGGTACAGTACATGGATATGCAACATTTTGGCTCTCGGGATCCGGATCCACCAAAAAATAGTCGGATCCACGGATTCGGATTTAATCAACCAAAACCAAATATTTTGCTTTCAAAACACAAATAAAAATTGTTAACTAATAAGAGAGTAATGACAAGTAAGTTTCAGCCTAAAAAAAGTTAAAAATTAAGAAAAATTGTTGAAATAAAAAATTTATTTGTTCAAATATAATCAGTAAATCGTTAATGAAATGTTGAGGACCTAGCTGTTACTTCAAAAAAAATATTTTTATTGCATGACATGTAAAAACTATTTTGTCTCTTAGAAGTTTCTATCGATAACTCCTTTCTAACTTCTACTATTGTTTAGATTAGCTAAAACTAGAACTTGTAATAAAAGTATTTAATTCATCTAGTATTAGAGATACTAGCTGAACTAGAATCTGTAGATTTATTATTTTTAATGAGTTAGGATTCAGATATAGAGATACTAGCTGAACTAGAATCTGTAGATTTATTATTTTTAATGAGTTAGGATTCAGATATAGAGATACTAGCTAAACTAGAATCTGTAAATTTATTATTTTTAATGAGTGAGGATTCAGATATAGAGATACTAGCTAAACTAGAATCTGTAAATTTATTATTTTCAATGAGTGAGGATTCAGATATAGAGATACTGGCTGAACTAAAAGTATATGTATTATTTTTATTAAAGAGCGAGGATTCAGATATAGTGATACTAGCTAAACTAGAATCTGTAAATTTATTATTTTCAATGAGTGAGGATTCAGATATAGAAATACTAGCAGAACTAGAATCTGTATAAATATTATTATTATTAGAGTGAGGATTAAGATATAGAGATACTGGCTGAACTAGAATCTGTATAAATATTATTATTATTAGAGTGAGGATTCAGATATAGAGATACTAGCTGAACTAGTTCCTGCAGAAGCCCCAGGGAGGTTGACATGCTCTTATTGTCACTCGTAAGTCTTTCTTATTTGTTTACATTTTTTGTTTAATTCTATATCATTTTATCTTATTTATACCAGACCTCATATTTTAGAGTTTTTATTTGTTTCTCTTTTGTATTTATGGAAAATGTTCAAAACTTTTTAAAGTTTCTGTCCGTATGTGCATTTCTCACCTAATTGGAAATTAGGTCTCAATGCCAAATGCCGGACGCAGGCTCAGTCATAATACCCATTTCTGACGCATTGTTTCTGCAATAAGCCACAGTTCATTTATCATGTAGGAACAGGGGAAACACCAGGGAGTAAGGTATAGAAGGGAGATAAAACTGACGCGGCCCGCCCTACCATATGATATGATACATGCTTTGCAGACGGTACTTCATTTGAATAAGAAATATTTGTCTGATGTGTACAATTACCGCGTATATTATAACCTATTCTGAATATTTCTTATACAAATGAAGTACCGTCTGCAAAGCATGCATAATCATATGGTAGGGAGAACCGCGTCAGTTATATCTCCCTTCTATTCCTTACTCCCCGGGAAACACGTGTCAAGGTGGAAACTAAAAAATAAATTACAATGTAAATCGATACCCTTGTCCACAGTTTTCAATCCATTGAAATGTAAAATCTTGAGAACATGAAGTTTGAAATATTTTTATTGATTGCCTTTGTACAGGACACTGGACATTTATATTTAATAAATGTTTTTAATTTTTTAGATGTAATTTCCTGGATAAAGAGGCTTATCATACACATCTTTGTCTCAAACATTTCTACAAAGATCTTCTCGATAAATTCACAAATGACAATGGAGCAGGAACTGGACGAATTGCAGAAACTGGAGAGACGGGAGGAATTGGAAAAACTGGAGATACGGGAGGGGCCGGAGGGGCTATATTAAAGTGCCCGAAGACGGGATGTATTTGCAAATTTAAAAATCCTGAAAGAGCTGTGATTCATCTAGGTATTCAACTTTAATATTGTCAACGTTAAGTATTTTTAAAATCATTTAAGAGTCTTTGGTCGTAACAATCAAAAAAATATTGATTGATTTCTATTAAAAATGTTCTATGTATTATTTTGTTCATTAGTGAATTGCAATCTTGTCCGTTTTTTATGATAATGAAAATAATAATGGTAAAAAAATTTATTGATTGTTAGGATGTAAGCACGTGGAGTTCCTGTCTACTCTGATAGAGAAACGAAACCTGACACGTGCCACGAGTCGAATGAAAGAGCAGGAGAAAGTCGGAATACCCTTCCCGGAGATAGTCAAAATACAAGAGGACAGAAAGTAAGTTTTTTAACAGGAGGAGAGAGGAAATGAAGCCTGTTAATAAAAAGGAGGGCAGAAAGTATATTTAGGATATATAGGACAGAAAGAAGGTTTAGATAGAGGTGGGAGGAAAGAAAGTATGTTTAGATTGAGGAGGACGGAAGTAGGTTTGGATGGAGAAGTACAAGATATGTTAAGATAGAAGACAGGAAGTATGTGTGGATAGCTAGGGCACGAAATATGTATAGATGCGGGTCCATTTACAGTTGTAACAAACTTCTCTGGTGCGCGAACCTTACCCCATTCAGTTGGTGGCTAAAAGAACTTCACAACCAATTTCAATGTCCATTTACGCTACTATGGTTAAGGTATGTAGAAAACGATCGATTCATTTTATGAATCCCTTCATATAATTTCTTTGTCGATTCATCTAATGAATCCCACTCTCTATATAATTTTAAATTTATCATATAATCTATTTGTCGGTTCATTTTATGAATCACTTCTCTATAACTCAATAACTTATTATAAGCTTATTTATCAATTCATTTTAAAATTATTCGTTTCAACTCATGAATACCCTTTTTAAACACTCAGTTAACCGGGAGGGAGATTCTCTCTGTCAGCATTTAAATATGTATTTAATACAACTGTTTGGCAACTAGCTGACAAAAGGAATCAGACCGGTGACATGGCTCAAATTTGGTCGTGTGTCCGACGTTAGGATTTAAACTATGTCAGGCTGAAAAGCCTTCACCTATAGGGGATTGTGATGGCATACCCCTTGTAGGTCAAGGAGCTGTTGGACGCATCCCTAGCTGTATGATATGATATGATGATATGACATATAACAACAACAACAATATGTTTAGATAAAGGAGAGAGGAAAGGAAATATGTTTAGAAAAGGACAGGAAGTAACTTTAGGATGTGATGGAGAGGAGGTGGCTTCAAGATGTGAAGGACAGGAAGTAAGTTTAGATTTAAGAAGGACAGGAAGCATGCTAAAAAGCTGAAAGACGGGAAATAGGTTCATATGGTGCGGACTTGACCATGGAGAACAGGAACGACGAACTATGCCTGCTTTCTCCAATTCAATCTTGTTGTTCCTGCAGTTCCTCCAACCCGTGGTAGACCTACTCAACATCCTGTTGTTAGGCCTTTAGCTCTAGCTAGACAAGCCATCCCTTCACCTACTACAGTTTCTCCTCCTGCCTCGGAGGCTTGTGAGAGATCATACATCAGCTCCTTTTTCTACTCGCTGATGTCGGGGGGGGGGGTCTTGTGGCGCCCCTGTTGGATTCCTAAAATGTAGTACACAGCATACTCCATACTTCATATGTTGTTGATTAGATTTTTGTGTACTGCATCTTGTATAAATACTGTGTTAGATAAATATATATTCAGTTAGCTTATGACTACCCATTCTTATTTATTTATGCTTGTTAACACCCCGCTAAAGCAGGCCTATATTCAGGAAAACAAGAAATAGGATTAGATAAAGAAGGACGTGTAGTAGACAAAGATGCTGAAAGATAAAAGAAAAAATTTAGACATGGTTGGTATTTTAAGAGAGTTTTAAACGAGTAAGATAAGTCAAGGTAAAGGAGAAAAGGAAGACGGTAAGTAAAATATCTAAAAATCAATAATCAAGATTATTCTTTGTATACTGTATACTGTATTTTTACAAAGTATAACGAAAGTTTTTTTTAACTGTCAGTTATCATAAAATCATACTTATTCTATTACTTATTTAGGGAACGGCTGAAAGCCCGAAGGGTGATGGATGATGATATTGTTGAGATTTCGAAAACCTTTAAAAGATGCATGTTTTGTAACCAACAATTTACGGGACAACAGGCCCTCTATACACATCTTGCATTCAAACATCTTACACCAAGGTGAGTTCAAAGGAACTGGAATGGAACTAACAATAAAATGAAAAAATATGAAAATATATAAAAATATTGGGGTTAACCCACTTTTCATATAAAACTAGAATATCTGAGACATTTGATCGTGAACTTTGAATTCCTTATTGATTGATTGATTTGATGGTTGGTTGGTTGGTCGGTCGATTGAATGATTGATTGATTGATTGATTGATTGATTGATTGGTTGATTGATTGATTGATTGATTGATTGATTGAAGGTTGGAACGTGAGCTTGAGGAAGCTGGATGTGAAATGGAGGAGGAGTACTGCAGAAATTGCAAAAAAGCAGTGAAAAGTATGGTGCTGCATTGGGGACTGGAGCATGGAGGCATAGAGAGAGCTAAAGCTAAATTCTCAGGTAATCAGCTGTTGCCTGTTTATTCAAGTTATACAGGGTGTCCCACGAAACTTGACAGTTGGTGAATAGTTATGAATGTCTTCTTCCATATATTAAATATATTGGATTTTTATAACTTTTTGCAGTTTATTTTGTTAAAAAAATCTGTTACTTACTATATTTAACACTGAAATCAATTCTATTATAATATGACTGCCATGTGATATTTTTTATTACTCGCTTCTCTTTGGTATCAAAGAACTAAACAAATTATGGAAGAATACATTTAAAACTATTCACCAACTGTCCTGCTTTGTGGGAAAGGATATAGGTATGTAAAATAGTCATGCTAAATATGTCACTGTACACCGTTCAAATTTTAGTTCACTTACCTGCATTTGTCTACAAAGTTAAGCGTAGTTTTTAAACATAATTCAATGAATAGATGATAGTTTAATAAAGTAAATATTAAAACCTTATTTTATCAGGGAAACGAAACAGTTACATCAGAATGAAGTCTGCAAAGTGTGTGATTTCCGGATATATTATAAAGAAGTCCAGAAGAATACCCAGAGTCTTCATCAAATCCAATCCTGCCCTCAGTAAAATATCACAAGTGTATTTAGCTGATAGAAAAAGGTAAAACTACTCTTAATATAATTAAATATTTATTATTATTTTTTGTTTTTGTTGGTATTTTAGAGTAAGAACAAGTATACAAATGTGGTTTATTCTAAATAGGTAAACAAACATATATTAATAACCAGGAATACAAGTTCTCGTGTTTGAGGAAGGAGACTGACTGGTTCCGTTATTCCGGTTTTCCTGTTCCCGGATTTTCCTCATAATTCTTGAGCATTCTTAACTTTCATTTAGACTTGAATTATTGCTGCTACAGTATCCAAAAAACATTAGTTCAGGAGCGTCGACCCCAATTTCATCTAAAGACGGGTTTTCTTTAATGATGATTGTGAAAGTGATAAAAACTTACCTTAACTAAACTCTAAATTGACCTAATTTGACCTGGCTTGTAAATATCTAGGTCTGAGGAGAGTATCGGCCTGTATATGGAGGTTGAGAGTGAGGATATTATGGAGAGAGAGGATGTTATGGTTGAGAGTGAGGATATTATGGAGAGTGAGGATGTTATGGTTGAGAGTGAGGATATTATGGAGAGTGAGGATGTTATGGTTGAGAGTGAGGACGTGGAGGTTGAAGGTGAAGATGTGGAGGCTGATTTGGAGAAAGAAAAATTTTTGTTTCCACCTCTGCAAATACTTCCAGATATTTATGAGATTACAACTGTTGAATCGGAACGTAAGTCTGAAAATAAAGGAAGTATGTCTGGTGATGTTGTCAACACAAATGATGAAAAATTAGAGTCTGAATTATCAGAACTTGAAACTTCAATTCAGACAAATAATGAAGAAATGAAGGGAATCAAGGTAACGGACCAGGAAACAGAGCAGATCAAAACAGTTGACCAGGAAACAGAGGAGATCAAAACAGTTGACCGGGAAATAGAGCAGATCAAAACAGTTGACCAGGAAATAGAGCAGATCAAAACAGTTGATCGGGAAATAGAGCAGATCAAAACAGTCCACCAGGAAACAGAGCAGATCAAATCAGTCGACGACAAAATAGAGCAGATCAAAACAGTCAACCAGGAAACAGAGCAGATCAAAACAGTCAACCAGGAAACAGAGCAGATTAAATCAGTCGACCAGGAAATAGAGCAGATTAAAACAGTTGACCAGGAACCAGAGCAGATCGAAACAGTTAAACTGGAAACAAATCAGATTAAAACAGTTGAACTGGAAACTGAGAAGATCAAAATGAATGATCCAGAAGCAGGAAATGTGAAGACCGATCAGCAAATAGAGCAGATTATGTGTGCCAATCTACCAGACAAGGCCGAGGAAAATGATGAAGAAGTTCTTGAGATCAATGTACAATGTGAGGAACCAGATTTAATAAATACTAGTCTTCAGGCGGCAGAAAAGAATGAATCAAAAGATATTGATGAAATTGAACAAAAAGAAAAGATTCTCGAAAAGCTTCCAAACCTAGGCAATGCAGAATTTAAGAAAATGTCGATTACAGAGGAATATCAGAAAAGCAAAAAAGAGGAAGAAGATACTGTTATACCTGTTGTTGAGTCCGTGCCAGAGGTATCATCTAATGAGAATACAGAGAATCCTTCTTTGAGTGTGAACCCGGAGATTATTCCTTTGAAGGAAAACCCGGAGATTATACAGAATCCATCTCAACCGAACACTACGAAAGCCACGCTAGACGAGGTTGAGTTTCCCGTAGGGGAAGGAGTGGTTGAGATAACCATAAAACCTACATCCTCCAACCCTCTTCCATCTGCCCAGAAAACACAGACGGATAAAAACCTTGGTTTATCTACACAAAACACATACTCTAAGATTAAAATTTCTGGCAAAAAATCATCCCCAGCAAATGTCAGGGTATCTGCTCCGACTCAGCCCTCTGCCGCACTAAACCCTGAACCGGTTTCTGCAGCCGATGACGATGATGAGATCCAGGTTATTTTCCACAACCGGCAAACTCCACCCCTTAGTGTCAATAGGGGACCGGGGGCACGCAAGTCTGGAATCAAACTTGAACTCGCAGAACTTGCTAAAGAATTTATCTCCGGAAATGTTCCAAAATCTCGAAGCCTGGAAAATGTTGAAAACAATATGAAGAGAGCAGTAAAGATTGCAGAATCCAGCTCCAGGAAAAGTTCCTCCAAGATGGAGGATATTCAGATTTTATCCCAGAAGCACAGATCTTCCGAACCTGTAGAATCTTGTTGTATCTGCTCTCAAGGATTCTCAGATCTCAAATCCTTCCACAGTCATCTTGCCCTCATCCACTTTAAAGAAAATCTTCAAAAAAGGATTTACAAGGACTCCTCCAGCTATAATCCTGCCCAGGTTGAGTGGAAGTGTCCGACCTGCAAAATGTTTGTTAGCTCCGACCTTGATAAAGTGGTGGAGCACTTTGGAGCTATATGTTTACCAATACCAGTCAAGGTTAGTTTTTTTTTTCAGGGGGAATTTATTGGTTTTATTGGGTTACAATTCAGTGCGGGTTTTGCAGTATCTCTTTAGATTCTAGGGAACCTAGCTTCTTGATTGAATGGCGCAAATATGGTTGTGAATCTGATTTAGCAAATATGGTTGTGAATCTGCTTTAGCAAATATGGTTGTGAATCTGATTTAGCAAATATGGTTGTGAATCTGCTTTAAAAAATGTGGTTGTGAATCTGCTTTAGCAAATATGGTTGTGAATCTGCTGTTGCAAATATGGTTGTGAATCTGCTGTTGCAAATATGGTTGTGAATCTTCTTTAGCAAATACGGTTGTGAATCTGCTTTAGCAAATACAACATGATTTAAGCTGAAAATATGTCTAAAAGGGAAAATAATTAAAATATTTGTTCCAGTAAACCGGTTTTTTCACAAAATTGGAAAATAGCCTTGTTTGGTCTTTTTAGGGCCTGTATCTGGAATACAACATGAAAAGTAAGGAGTCTAAACCTGATCTATCCTGTGTATTCTGTGATGATAACGTACAAAGAGAAGATCTAATAAACCATATTTCCTCAACACATATTGAAAAGGTACATGTACTATTTATTTAAATTTTTTATTTAGATTTTTGTGAACCAAGTATTTAAGTGCTCTGGATTCATTCCGTTTTGATTGGATCCAAAGCACTGGATCTGAATTCTTTATCCCCACGCTTAGAAAGAAAGGATTCAAATGCACGATCATACAGCAAAATAGATCCAAATTCTGAATCTTGATCCCTTCATGTAATTAAAAAAATAATTGAAAGTTTTTTTATTATTTTACGAAAATTAATTTTGGATTTGTTTTTGAATTATATTGTAACTCCTGTACAACTTGTACAGTACAAGTATAGACTAAGCTGAAGAGAATATTACTCCTGTACTGAAATATTATTCGTTGAAGGAATTTAAACTTGTATTTAAATCAAGCTAAAGAGTTTCCAGAAATGGAGCTGTCTCAGGCAGACCGCATGTTGTAAGTCTTCTCCCTAGGGGCGTAAACCGCGTTGCCCACGGATACGTTTCGACTAGGAGCTCCGAATCCTATTTAATTGAATGCAGGGTTGTCCCTTTAAAGATAATAATAATCCTGTCTAGGTTAAGTACAGTATGGGAATGGTTTGGAGCTTCAATATTGCTGGTAGTCTGGACACAAGCTGTCCTATCTGTAGGAGAGTTGAACCCTTCTCAACCAACGGCCTTGTCGAACATTTTCTCAGGTTAGTTCACTCTGGTATACGTGGAAACAAGTAGTTTAAAGGGACTGTCGACTGAATTTCAAGTGACCCTCAATTTAAAGTCCTAAACATTTGTGTATATATAATATAATTATATGATTTAAACATTAAGGAAGATATCGTCGTTTTTCTGTATTGAAAAGATGTAATTTAAAATTAATCATTTACACGTAGATAAACAGTTTAGGTATCATTGTGTATAGACAATAAACATTCAGGGTGAATAATTTGTGACTATTTTAAAAATCAATAAAAAAATATTGTAATAAACTTTTTTAACTTTTAATATTTTTAAAAGCGCTTTTCAGATTTGAATTTAGCATAAAATTTCCAAGAAAATGATGTACACTATATAAATTTTCAAAATATTTTTTTGGGGGCTTGCGGTAATTTCTCCAATATGGTATCGTCAATTTACAACCGTATGGACGATTTGGAAATTTTGGATTACACTATTTTTTTTGTGAAAACGCAGCTACTCCTGGTGGGCGGTTGGCTTAATTCCAATATTGATCACCCTAAATAGACATACCATCCTGTTCATGGTAGGCCACTTGAATTCATGTCTGCACTAACAGTCCCTTTAATACATGAGCTCATGCTTTTTACAGATTTTCCGTCAATAGTTAACAGTTACTAATCATTAACTATTTCAGGGAGCATACTGTAGAATTCAGTTATTCGCTGGAAAAATATAGAGAAGCACTTAAAGTAAGAATTGATTTGATTTCAGAGACTTAGTTGATCTTGTTTTGCTGGTTCAAATACTGTTATTGTAAGAGTAGTTCAATCATGTATTGGTTCGGGAAAAAATGTTCAGACATTCTTTTTGTAATTGTAAAATTCCTTAGTTTCATACTCAGAATCCATAACCATATGCTCATTGCCCCTCCCTGCTGTTGACTAAAAAAATAAGAAAAATCAAGCTTTTTAAAAATTCTTTTTCCACATGAATGTTTTGTTAAGGAGAGTCGTGATTATGAGTGTCTTCTTTGTGGTTGTTGCTTCAACGAAGCCAAGGAGTGCGTTGAACATCTAGTTTTAAACCATTTCATGGATCAACTCATCTCAGAGTGCGGACTATCCCAGGTTAGATATTAATCTAGTCTTAAACCATTTCATGGATCAACTCATCTCAGAGTGTGGACTATCCCAGGTTAGATATTAATCTAGTCTTAAACCATTTCATGGATCAACTCATCTCAGAGTGTGGACTATCCCAGGTTAGATATTAATCTAGTCTTAAACCATTTCATGGATCAACTCATCTCAGAGTGTGGACTATCCCAGGTNCCCCCCCCCCCACCACCACTTTATTTATTTATTTAAACACAATCGTTGGGTTGTTGTCTGATAGTAAGTTCAAAATCTCGATGATTTAAATTCACTGTTTCTATTAATTAGAGAATATATTCTTAGGATGGCCAGTATGCCTGCAGCAATTGTGAATTCAGATGCAATGATATCCAAAGTACAGTACTACACTACGGAATAGGTAAACGAATCGGCGGCGAAATTCGAATTGTCGATCATCCAATTGATTTTAACAGTGCTTAGGATCCATTCAATTTTGATGCGGATCCGGATCCAGGTCATTTCTTTAAGATTTACTGAAATTTTTTTAACAAAACAAAATTTTCAAATTTTTGGTTTTATTTTTTTCGCTTATTTTTATCCTAAAACTTGATGAACCATTCAGAAATGAGGAAATTTTTATAATCTTTTTTTTCATAAGTTCAGATTTGGGGTTTTGGAGTAAAACAGATTTTTTTTGCATTTTTTGGTTGATATTTCACCCCTTGGATCCGGATCCGTGGATCTGCATATTTTTGCGGATCCGGATCCAGGAAGCTAAAATCTTGCGGATCCAACGGATCCGGATCCGGATCCTAAGCACTGGATTTTAATAAAAGTCTCATGTTAGAAAAATTCACAAAACTTACAGTTCTTACTGTTGTTTAAGAGTTAATATCCCAAGAGAAAACGTTTGTATTCTGTATTCTAATTTTGTTAAGTTTTTAAAAAAGAATTGAAAAAATTATATTTAAAAATAAATTTTGTTTTAGAGCACCAGAGGTTAAACTTCTGGTTTACGGACCGTTTACTGACGATGGCATCAAAGGGTGAAATAAGTATTGAAGGTGGAATTGAGAAACCTAAAATAGATTCAACGGATGTTCAGAAACTTGCAGAATATCTTTCTCCAGGAGCAGGACTAAAGTAAGTAAATAAAATGGTGTTTTCTGGGGGAAATTGTGGATTTTGAATACGGTGCCTAGGCATTAATCAGTATTTATACTTATAATTATTTTTGCACTTCTTTCGTGAGGTCTGCATTTGGCACTGCTTTTTTTAAGGCATTAGTAGTTTGCATGACACCCCTTTTTCTCGTTAAAAATACAATTTTACAAACTTGGGTTTTCTAATCTTCATATTTTTGTGAGCCGATGGTGTGAATTATTGTTTTTTAAACTTTGACTATTAATCTAGTAGAATTCAATTTATAGTTCGAAAGAATACATAAGAAGGATTAGAAAACTTAAGTACGAGATAAAAGATGTTTTTGTCAAATAATGTTTTGACTTAAGTTAACTTTGATAATCTGAATATTTTGGTTGATTTCTTGCCTTTTAAATTTTTAATAATTAATGGGGCTGCTAAAAAATTGCAGCTTACGTGGATTAGAATTCTAAAAAGCAATCTGTAATTCAATGGTTCCGTGAAAGTTATATTATGGAAATTGCACAAAATGCAGAAAAAGTAGTAAGTAGAAATTCCCGAAAAAGGGATATTTGTTTTTGATTGACAGCTCAAAAAGTTGTTTTTTATTCTTGAGAAATAATGTTTAAATATTATTCTAATTACTGTTTAGGGAAGAGTTGTCTGCACGAGATACGTTCCTGAACCCAGCTCATGAGGTTTACAAAAGATGTTTAAACCTTATTATAAAAACTACTGAAGGAACCTTTAAGTGCATTATTTGTGATCTCACCCTTCAGGTAGAACTGCATGTTTAGGAATAAATACAGGTGGGTCAATTGTGAATGCCAAACCTTAATTCCCTTAAAATGTACTGATTAGTTTAATGTCAAAATTATGTCAAGTAAAATATTGACGGAAAACTGTATATTTATAATAAGAATTCTTTACTTTTAAAGAGTTGGCGTTTTTGTAACTCAAATGTGTTTTAATACGATTTAATTTGATTTAATTTTATGTCAGTTGAGTAGAATTGAGTTGAGTTTAGTTTTGGTTTGATGCTTAGCTTTGGTTTGATGCTTTGGTTTAATGCTTTGGTTTGGTGCTTTGGTTTGATGCTTTGGTTTGATGCTTTGGTTTGGTGCTTTGGTTTCATGCTTTGGTTTCATGCTTTGGTTTCATGCTTTGTTTTGATCTGATTGTTTAAAAACTTTTATTCTAAAATGTTAAATTTGTTTGTGCTAGAGCGAGATGTTGATGGTTTCTCATATAGCTGGTCGTCCCCATCTGTTTGGACGAGACTATGCTGGTCTACTAGTTGCTCAGGAGACAAGGCTTCTCACATGTAAACTCTGCCTCAAGAAATACCGCAAGGTTGGAAATGATAATAACTATAACTAAAATGATCTAAAATTATCAAAATTATCAAAAACAAACGAAAATAATTTAATCCATCGAAAACAATAAAAAATGATAAAAAGTAATCGATAATAATCGAAACCAATTGAAACCAATCGAAAACAATCGAAACCAATCGAAAATAATCGAAAAAACGATAATAATACAAAATTATCGAATTAAAAGTAAAACCTTGACTACACTTTACTAAAGTTCTCGAAATTAAGTTGAAAACTTTTAACCTTGTTTAAATCTACCCAAACTGAACCAAATTTAACCAAACCAAACCAAACTGAACCAAATATATCCAAACCAAAGCAAACAATACCAAACAATACCAAACAATACCAAACAAAACCAAAATTTAACCAAAACTTAACCAAACCTTAACCAAACCTTAACCAAACCTTAATAAAAACTTAACCAAAACTTAACCAAACCTTAACCAAAACTTAATCAAACCTTAATCAGACCTTAATCAAACCTTAATCAAAACTTAACCAAACCTTAACCAAAACTTAACCAAACCTTAACCAAAACTTAACCAAACCTTAACCAAACCTTAATCAAACCTTAACCAAACCTTAACCAACACTTAACCAACACTTAACCAACACTTAACCAAAACTTAACTAAACCTTAACCAAACCTTAACCAAAACTTAACCAAAACTTGATGAGACTTAACCAGACCAACTGAACCGATTTAACTTAAAAAAAAACTAACTAAACAAGCCGAAATTAACCATTTTTAACCAATTGATATTTATCAGAAAATATTTGGAAATTGTTAAAACTTTCAAGTTTCAATGAACTAAAATGATAGCAAGACGATTAATCCTAATTTTTAGAATTCTGAGCTTGAGAAACATCTGACTGATATACATCTTCACGATGATATTCTTCTCCAAGCACTAACCTACCCTAATTTACCAGGTACATATATTCATAATCATAAACCAGGGGTGTATATTTTTTAAAAAACAACATTTTGAACATTTTTTCCCCCCAAGAAGTAACATATGCATGCGCAAAAAAATGTGAATGGTTTTATTTGCTGAATGGGGGGGGGGGAATGATGTTATAAGGTAAATTATTGAANAAGGGGGGGGGGGGGGGGGGGGGGGGGGGGGGGGGGGGGGGGGGGGGTAATAGTTAGATATCACAAATAAGAAATTTCGTCTGCCCAAGTGAAGACAATTTTATCGGTTCATTGCAGAAACCAAAACGGGCATGCATGATTCACTACGGTACCTTCTAAACCTTTATCTGTCCTAATTTGGTAGAAATTGTCGTTTTTCGAGCTTTAGTGTTTATTTCTGCTCCAAAAATCCGTAAGTCAGTCACATAGAGAAACACAGGGATATGAATTCTTGATCAGACTAAGGTTATAAGTCTACCGTTGTGAATTAAACATGCCTTTCTGTAAACGGAGAGTCATCTTACATCTCCTGTCCCTTTAATATATTATTAATCAGGCAAAATGTTCTGCGAAGAGTGTGGTTCTATTGAAGGGATGAATAAAGCTCAGTTTATAGATCACATGAATAAAGTTCACAGAACATTTTGGAAGCTCTATACAAGGATTCAGGTCTTGTAGTTAACATTATCGTTCTGGGGGAAGTTAATTCTTAAGATACAAAAAAAAAAGTTAAAAGCGAAAGTCGTCTTTAAATTAGAAACATTGCTGAGGGTTTTGTATTTGTAACATATTCACCTTTTAAAATAAGATATAAATATTTTCTGATATATAAATAGAAATATCCTTCGTAATCTAATTTAAGAAATCTAAAAACAAATTATCTTTCATTCTGCTTTTAAGTATGAAATTGTTATCTTGTTACTCCCAGTTGTAAGCCCATTTTAAACTTGAAATTCTTTAACAAAAATTTCTGATTAAAGATTACAAATTTTTTCATTATTAATTAAAGTTGCTTCTCAAGCCGTTCGATTCCATCCAATTTTTGTTTTTTTAATATTGTTCAAAATTGTTTGATTTTAAGGCAAAATGTGTGTTTTGTTTTTTAATATTGTTCAAAATTGTTTGATTTTAAGGCAAAATGTGTGTTTTGTTTTCTCTTTGAAAAACAATTATATTTGATCAGAAAGGAACTGAAGACTTGCCACAAATTCCAATTTTTAATCCCTTGCTATTTGAAATCCGGTGGTGAAAATTTTTTCGTATTTCAAATTCTGGCCATAGATCTTTCATAGTTTAAAGTTAATATCAAGGGTCTTATACATAAGGTTGCACAGATATAAGGCTTGACAAAGGACCTGAGTTTTTGCCTCAAGCTTAAATTTTTCAATCCAAATATCTTGGCAATGTGATGGCGTAAATTTCTAATATTTCAAACTTAGACAATGTTATATATTAAAATTCTTAATTTGAAATATCAAAGGTTTACGACATTGGTTTTCAAAGATATACTGAGTTTGTGCCAAAAACAGAGTTCTTTAGGATCGAGACAACTGTTCAGTACCTTTGTCAATTATATAAAACTGCAAAGAAGCCATCGTATTTTAAAAATGTATACAGAAAGAGCAACTCATTTTGGTTTGCTTTGTAAAAAAATCTAAAAATTCAAACAAAAAATTCAAATGTGATTGCTAGAACTCGAAATAATTTTAGTGTGGTATGCAAACTTTTTTTTCTAGGTCACGCCACAAAGTCTGAACTGCAAGCTCTGTTCTATCACGGTTTTCACACTAACAGCCTTCAAACATCATCTTGGCTGTCATTTCCCAGTTGAAATGAATTCTTGTGTTCGAATTGTTGGATCAGAGAAACACTGTCTTCTCTGTGAACGCCAGTTTGCCTCTGTACATGATAATTATGATATAGCTCGACATGTTGCTGTTAAACACAACTATCTGGAGAATCTGTATGCTGAAGAAGTCAAGTCTGGTGTGATGAATGCTGCTTCTAATGAGCTGTATTGCGAGCTGTGTGAATTCTCTACACTAAGAATGCCACATTTACTATTCCACATCACAGATTGCCATGTGAAACCAGTGAGCAAGAGCTTCTTTAATGAAAGCCAAACAACATGCACCACTTGTAAACTATCTTTGCCAAGTTTTGAAGAGTTCCTGTCGCATGTCGGGGAGGCAGAGGATAATTGCAACTATTCTCTATATTGTTACTTCAAGATTGTGGACGATATGTTTGGAGTGCAAACACACACACAGCTGTCATTTGATGACTATTATCAAAGAATCAGAAAATCTGGAAAGAAAACTGTGAGAAAATCCCCAGCCTTATTTCCTTCCGTGTTTATTAACCAAAAAGATTCAGTTGATTTTATCGAAGATCCGGTATCGAGCAAGATCACGCTAGAAATAAATTCATACGAAGGATATGTAACGGTCGAGTTTGAAAAAAAACTACCAATGAAAAGTTTTAAATCCTCGAAAAAGTTTGAGAACGAGGAACCGTCGTGTATATTCTGCCCACTTCATCGTGGACATTGGGAACCACCTGAAGGAGATTCCCGCGCAGTTAAAGATGCATTTCTTATTCATCTCGCCAATACTCACTTCAAGACGGAACTCATGAGAATGTTTGCTTGTTCCAACAGCAGTGGAGATTTTATCTGCTGCGGAGAAACCATGAACTTTCAGAACTTGATCGGACATATTAAAGAAGCGCACAGTGTGATAATGAACATGTACAAAGCTGTTGTACCGACTCAATTACCTAACACTACTTTTAACAACTTGGATCATGGTGATATTCCCCAGTATGTCAGTCACCTAATGCCCTGGTTACCTAAATCCTCCATGAACATAAAGAAAATCCACAATAGTACTGCTGGATTAAGCTGTAAACTATGCAACCAAAGGATCCTTGGTAATAAAATGGATTTGAACAAACATTATGTCCTAGCACACTTCCAGTTCCAAATGGAGACCAAGTACATCAGATCCCAGAAGGGTTCCCCCTACAGGTGCCCGGAGCCGAGTTGTGTCTTTGTAACCCGAAACAACACGACACAGAAGGAAGAACTTTTTATGCATCTAGCTAACAAGCACAATGTAATGGAGAGTTTTCTTACATATAGTCTAAACACTGTCAGAAAGGAAGCTGAACCTTCCTTGAAGTTTATCAAGCCTGGAGTTTCAATAAAGTTGGAACCTGAGAATCCATCTCTGTTCTCCACCACAACCTTCATTCATCCGCAACCATACCAGTGCCTTACCTGTCACAGAGATCTTAGCAGTGTTTTCAACCTTCTCCAGCACATGAAAACTTCAAGGCATGTTAACATAAGCTGGGCAATTAAATCCAACACATCATCTGCTGTTAAATCGGAGAAACCTAGCGGTCAGAGCATTGCTGGTCGCTGGTTCCAGAAACTTGATGTTAACTACCGCTGCAGTCCTTGTCTAAAGAAAGTCGGTTCAAGTTTGAGTGGAAGCAACTTCCAATCCCTTGAAGAGGTATTTGTTCACATCTGCTCCCTGCACAAGGATTACTTTGAGCAGAATTATACTAAGACTGTATTGAGTTTCTCTCTCTGTAAAATATGCAACGGATTCATTGATTTCCAGGGATTGGAAAGCGAGAAGGAAAAGAAAAAAGCAGAATTTGAGCACTACATTCTCCACACTCATCTCTTTATTCAGGAAATGGGGATCATGAAGAAGAAAATGACTCACTACATCTGCAGTCTCTGTAACTGCCTTCTGAAGAGTAAAGAATATTGTATCACCCATCTAAGATCTCAACACCGTGAGCAAATCCTTCAATCTTTCCGCGAGTTTGAAATTGGTGATTGTAATCCCGTGAAGCACTGCAGTGTGTGTAAGAAAGACGACATCAGCCTTGAGCACCTGTCTCTGCACAGCAGGAAAGTTTTGATGAGCATGGGACTTATTGAACCTGGAATTACTGATCATAAATCCTCTCGCGCATCATGCCGCTGTTGTGGTTTTGTTGCAAAAACCTGCTGTAAAATATTGGAACATTTTGCAACCGCTCACACTAAACTTTTTCTTTTTATCAGAGAAAAGTTTGATGCTCAGAATGAACCCATAGAGCAGAACATCGCCGTGAATGTGAATCCCTCCAGACCCAAGATGATCTCACTACTACCAAACCAGTCCAAGAGCCCCGGCCAAATATCATTGCTGAAGAACACAATGAGTGGAGATTCCAACAAGTTCCAGTATACCTGTGAACTGTGTCCAGGGAAAATCAGATTTGCGACCAATATACTCTCCCTGAAGAAGCATCTGATACAGGTTCACTTCTACACTGATATCCTTGATCATATCAACGAGGTTGGACGGACTAGAATCGTGTGCCCAGACTGTGGAGAATATCTTGCAGAGCAGACTGTTGATGTTCACTACTGGATTCATCATATTGTTGGGAAAGGTATGTTTCTTTTAAATTCATTTATGGAAAGGTAACTTTTTAGAGTTTAAGTAACAAACATTTTGTGACTAAATTAATGGCTGAACAAATCACAGGAATTGAGTCTTTGCCACAAACCAACGAGGTTATAGTATATAGATTGATGATGTACGCTAATCCTTTACTAGTTGTACAGGCAATGTCAAAAGGTCAATCTGTATATTACAGTACTCAGGGGTGATTTCTGAAAATATTTAAATAGAGAATTTGTTTTCCATGTAACTATTAGAATCCACTACTCTTTTATCGTATGCAGGTTCCATTTTCACAGGAAGGCGTACATTTACAGTCTTTTACAGCTAGAGCAATACTTCATCGTTAATAAACTGTTCTGATAAAACGGAGTAAAATTCAAGATACAAAATCTCCCCATGCAACTGTACTCCGAAAGCGTACTGCATTTTTGATGTTTGTACTGCATGAATATGCCATAATCTCTTAATATCCATTACCAGTAAACTATCCCAAGTGTACACTCAGGCTAATACGCAGGGAGAGGTAGCTAAGATCCAGCCCCCCTGCCAAAAAGTAAAAATTCCAAATACCAATATCTGTGTAACCTGTTGACGTAAACCTTTGATATTTTAAACTTTAATCATTTCATTCAACGGAATTCTTAGTATTAAATATCTAAGGCCTACGACATTTGGTTGCAAAGATTTAGGGATTAGAAAATCACAGTTTGTTGCAAAGATTAAATTCCTTTAACTAAAAGAATTTTTTTTTCATAAAAGATTGATACAAATCGTATATTTTGTTTTAATATAACTTTGCATTACTCCCTTTATTAAATATTTTCCACTTGAAACAAAAGTCACAAAAATAATGCTGAAAAAATAAGGTTTTTAGTGATATTATTCTGCAGAGATAATGATTACTTGGACGATGAAAATAAACCCCGGGTTTTTGTTTAAAACATTTGGTTGGGTACAACTTTCCGCATTTTGGAAATGAGAAAAGATTTTTCTAGATTCTAATTTTACTGAATTAAATGTTTTTGTTGTGCATAAGTACACACAGTGGGGGCTTAAGGGGGGAGAGGGGATATCCCCTTGGAAATATTACGGGGCAAATAGGAAAATCAGAAATCTTCTAGCCCTTTAATTTTGATTTCCAAGAATAGAGTCAAAAACTAAATTTTCTTAAAATCCAAAATATGTTAGCACATGTTCCCCCCTCCACCCCCAGCTTGTCATTGTTTGTCCATTCAAATGACCAAACGTTCTGTATAAAATTCCAGGAGAGAATATTCTTCTTTACATTTTCTTTAAATTTTTTTTTATTGAATATTCTTCTTTTTATTTTCTTTAAGTATTCTTCTTTTTATTCTTAAAATATTTTTCTTTTTATTCTTAAAATATTTTTCTTTTTATTTTTAAATATTCTTCTTTTTATTTTTTTAAATATTTTTCTTTTTATTCTTTAAATATTCTTCTTTTTTTCTTTGAATATTCTTTTCTTTAAATATTCTTCTTTTTTTTCTTTGAATATTCTTCTCTTTAAATATTCTTCTATTTATTTATTCAATAATCTCCCCCCCCCTCTGGAAAATATTGTAAGCCGCACCTGACTGTACACAGTACATACATAATTATAAAACAGTGCTAAGAATCTTGATTTTCAAAAAAACGGTTGAGGGACTAGAAAGGATTAAAAATATCAGCACGTTTGAAATGTTGTTAAAATTAAACAACAAACGCTTTATCTTACTCTAACTCAAAAGTAGTTGCTGATTGAAAATTTAAAACCTTTAACATAATACAGCTTCGAAGATTGGCATTGCTTTTGCAATTAATAAAGATAAAAAAAGCAAGCATGATTAACTCTGCATTTAATTTATTTTTCTAAGAAGGGTGTCCATTTTTTTTATTTTTAAGAATTTTTTTGTTACAATTACAGGAAAAAATTGGAGTTTTTTTTGGTCTTTAAACACTCCATTATCCTCTAGGGCATAGATTGTACAATTTAAATTCATAGAATGTATCTGTGTCCTGTTTCAGGTCTAGAGGTAGTAGAACCTCCGAAGGAGGAAGGAGGTTTCCTCATCTGTAATCTCTGTAGTAACAGGAGCAAGGATAAGGCAAACTACTACGCTCACATGTTCTTCATTCACAACCATGATGAGTCCAGAGAGGCAGTTAGGATCAGGGTGAAGGAGGAGCAGGAAAAGAGGAAATATGTTTTCTGTCCAGAAAAGGGATGCAAGACCAAGAACGAGGTGGAGAAGGATTCAGTGCTTCATTATGCTATAGATCATGGCTACCTGGAGGTATATTTGAAAACAACAAACCAACTTTACATTCTGAACAAAAAGGATAGCGTAGCTGAAACCAGCGTGAAAGTGGAGGATCAAAATATTTCTGAAAACGTTACTGAGACTAAAGAAGTATGGAAAACTGTTTTGAACTGTCCAATCTGTTTAAAACTATTTAAAGGAACCCAGTTTCAACGAGCTGCTCATTTTCTTGATCATTTCCGGCAGGATATCTACTTATACTTAAGAATGAAGTATAGAAAAGCAAACTCTTTAAGAGAGTGCTGTGGTATAATCTTCAATGATGATCCTACTTTCTTCATGCATTTTGGTGAACATCATAACCTCTTTGATCAGTTTATTAAGGAGAAGTGTAAACAAAGCCCAATGAACTTCAACAATGAGTTCACTAGATTTCTTGATAAACGATCTACATCAAGAGATCCAAGGGTTGCTCTACAGAAACCCAGTTCTACAGCTAGAAGTGTTCCGGTTCTTCAAGACACTAGTAATATGACATATGAAGAATCCAACTGCTTTTCCTTAGATCTGAACAAAATGCCTGTTAAACCTTCTCTGGTGAAAAAGAAACAGGATTGGAAGACCGAGAGAAATTGTGTCATTTGCACAGACAAGAAATTTCGCAAGGATGAAAGCAAGAGGTATCATTACATAGATCATTTTAAAGAAGACCTTGAAATTATCTGCAAGGAATATTTGGACAAGCAGGATCTACATGAAATGTTAATATGTCCCCTGTGTAATGTTCAGATTATCAAAGGAAATGATTCAAACAATTTAATGATCTTAAAATTCTTCTGCCACATAGGGTTTGTTCATGAAGTGGTGCCAAATCTTTTTCTTCAGGAATTCCGGTTTCAGGTCAAAATCAACTCAGCCACTGAACTGGAGAAATCTTTATCTGATAGGTTTTGGGCCATCAAAGCTGGTATCTGTATGATTTGTAAGAGCGATTTGAGTGGAGTGCCACGTTCAGAAAGACTGGATCACTATGCTAATCATTTCAAAACCCTACACAGCAAGTTTCCTCCATCACAGTCCTCATATGAATGCTACAAATGTGGGGTCAACCAGAAGAATCTTTTTGTTTACAAATTGCATTTACTGAATGATCATTTTACTAATTCACTTGCAAGAAACTTGAAAGTGAAACCTAACAAAGATTTTCAGTGCGGACATTGTCAAACAACTTCAACTTCTCCTATTGATATTGTAGTTCATCTCGTCAATGTGGAAATGATGCTTGATGTGCAGATTTTAGGGGACTTGGAAACACCCTCCTCGAACCTTGAATTTCCTGAAACTACTATTGAACCAGAGAAGAAATTTAAGGTTGAGCCAACTTTGAAAAAGGTTCCTGGGATCAGTGACCCTGTTGAGTGCAAAATTTGTCACAAGTTCATGAGGGATGAAGAGTTCTTTAGAAAGCATTTGTACAAGAAACACTTCACTGCACAGATAGATGACATGATTCCAATCTTTTTTGATGACTTCAATGATGATTCTTTACCCTCACATCAGTGCAAGTCTTGTCATCAATGGGTGATGTGGAAGAACATGGGAGTTCATATTGCTGATGCTCATGAGGATGTGAGAAAGATGTATCTAGAACTCATACCAAAACAGCCAGTTGAATCTAATGAACTGACAACTTTAGGAGAAGATGGAGAAGATGCAGAAAAAGAAGAAAAGGAGAGGAGAAGATTTTTGAAAAGCAAGAAAAAGACACAAGAACCTTTCACTCAGAACAGTCCATGCTACATGTTTGGTGATAAACTGCCACCATGCCATGAATGCAAGAAGATTCAACTGGGAGCAAATTATGCCCAAAGTGGAACTTGTTGCTGCTTTGAAGGTTTTAGAAAAATAAGATATCTGGAGGATGGAAGACTCATTATAGTAGGATACCTGGATCCTGTAATTGATCCTAAGCCAACTGATCGTGAAATCTGGGACCCTAAGCCTGAGACTGTTCTGGATAATGAAATGAGCTTGGAAGAAGCATTCTTCATTGTGAAAAAAGTTGGAGACCTTTTATGTGACATCATTGTTGATGAAAAGTTGATGAAGGATGAGTTTGTTAAAGCTAATAGAACAGTTGTTTGGAAGCGTCCACATATTGGTGTCAGAGAGATGTGTGATGTCTGTAGCACATCCATATACAACCTTCACTTTACCTGCTCAAGGTGTGGAGTTCTTGTCTGCTGCGATTGTTTCCTCGCAAGGAAGAAAGGAACCAAGTATAAGAGTATTAATGTGATGGCTAAACCATCTAGATCACGAAGATTTAGACCTGGACTTGACATGAACCTATGGCCTCTCTGTTTAAACAATCAAATACATGATATTGATAAGTTGTGCATGACACAGATGTCTCCTGAAAATGTGCCAGAATCTCTTGTGTCAGCTATCCATGAAATAAGAAAATTCTACAACCTCAAATTAGACTGCAAGTGTTGTAACACTCCCAAGTCACTGCTTAAATTCCAAAATAGCTCAGAAACTGCGGAATCTTCTTCTCTTCAATTATTTACTCACTGTCCTGAGTGCAATATATCATTTGCAAATCTTAATCTAAACTGTATTCGTGTTCATTTAGTTCATCACTTGAAGAATTCATTTATAGAGGAGGAAAGCACTATCTGCCAAGAGTGTAATATTGATCTAGGAAACCTTAATAATGCTCTTGCTCACCAAGCATTACTTCATAGAGTTGTTGATATTCACTATGAAACTGTTTTTATTTCTGAAGAGTCAAGAAGACAGGATGAAGTTTCTCTAGAGATTGATGAGCATGATGTTTGTCAGGTTTGTGTTCAAAACATTTCCCAGCTTGACAAAGCAAAAAAACGAACTCACTATATTTACCATCTAGCTGAAATCCTTTTAAATAACACTAAAGCTCTTCCTCCTTTTTGCTGTGAAGAGTGCACTCATCAGGAGTTCAACAGAAGCCGTCTGATGGTTCATGTAGGTGTTTATCACAAAAAGTTGGATTCATGTCTCAAACAGTACCTAACAGAGGAAAGCAATACAAGTATGAATACACTGAACAGCTGGCTAGACATTCCCAATTGTTTGTATTGTAATGAGAAGCATGAGGCTTTGACTCCCTCACAAAAACGAAACCATTACATAACTGTTCATCTTAAGGAAGCACTAGAAAACGAGATTAACAAGAAGAATGGCAATCTTCTTCAAAAGAATCCTCCATACCGGTGCAGGATGAAAGGATGTCAGTTTGTGGTTGATTCTAGTAACGCTAAAGCCAGATTTCTTTCGCATATGGGAGCCACCCACAGGATGGTAGATCTTTTTTTGATGGATGCCACCAAAACTATGGTTCAACCTGAATCCACCGAAACCAATGCAGATCTTTTTGCTACGTTTTCTGGTAAATGTCAAATGTGTGATGAGGAGCTAGATTCTAGTGGTTCAGAATCTGCTGTAAAAGCAGCTAAAGCTCACTATCATATCCACTTCAAGAACAGCATTGAAGAGAAATATGAGGATTTATTTCTGGAAAGTCGTTTTCCTCTATTTTGTCCATTTGAAGGATGTGAATTCAATACCTCGGATCTTGATTCTGATCAGTTTGGACACCATAAAAAGAAACTGGTCAAACATCTTGGATCATTTCATGATCTCTTCAAGAATTTTGTTACACAAGGTATGGAAGGTAGAATAAGAAAGAATTATGAAATGTCAGATAGGTTCTCTCAAGATACCAATTGCAAGATCTGCTTTCTACCCTTACCTGTGGAATACACTAAGAAAACTATTCACTTCTTTGAACATTTCAAGCAAGTAATGGGGAAGGATTATGAGAAGGAGATCATGGGTGATGGTGTTTCACTGAAATGCCCTTTCTGCGATGCTGGTTCACATTTGAAAATCAAAGAAGAATCTTTCCAAGAGATTTGTATTCATATTGGCGTCAATCATGGAGTTTTTGATCAAAAGTTGGAAGAATATTCTCAATCTTTGGATTACAACAGTGAATCCAAATGTCGGATTTGTTCACAGGATTTTCATCATGCTTTAGCTAAAGCAACTTCACTGAAGAAACATTATGCAGAACATTTTGCTGAAGTAATTGAGAATGAGTTTCCACAAATATCCTCCGGTGTTTGTCCTATCTGCAATAAGAAGATCATAATTAAAGATCATCTCATCATTCACATAGGAACAAAACATGGTTATTTTTGTCGTCTTATTGATAAACACCACTGGAAAGAGGAGGAAGAAGATATTGCTGATGATATCAATAAGGATCCTGAGAGAGCAGTTTCAGATGAGATGCTTGTAAGTGAATATTTGTGTATCATATGTGGTTTTAAAGTAAAAGGTGATGCTAAGGAAAAAAAAGTGTTAGTCCTGATGGGGTCTCATGTGATTTCTCATATTGTGCATTTAATCCCTGGATACTCAGGTAGGAAGTGCCAGGATTGTGGCCAGGTTAGTAAGAACAGAGCTGAGTTCCACTCTCACCTTATCTCTCATACATCCAACATGAACATTCTTCAAGCTCTGTTTTCACAATCCCGCCAGGTGGAAGGTGATGTTACTAAATTCTTCCAGGTCTGCATTCCTGAATATGAGCATCCTACTTACAATTGTATTAATGAGATAAGTTTAGATGTTGAGTCTGAAGATACACAAATTCAGGAAACTAACTCTGTTCCTTTCCATGCTACTCTTGCATCCTGCTTTAAATGCAAATGTAACTTTACATCTGTTGATAGTCTTGCAGTGAAACTCCATTTAGTTCGACATTTTATCAAATGTGTTGCAGAAACTTTACCTTTAACTTCTCCATTCCAATGTCCAACTTGCAGATTAAACTTTTCCAACAGATTTTCTCTTCTCATACACTGTGGATTTGCACATGATACTGTGGACAAACTGGCCAAGGAAGCTTTTGATTCTGAAGTAACACTCCCTGATAAGTTGGAGGAGCGAGCAAGCAAGGAGAGTATTAATAGGTACACTTTACCTATTAAGGCTAACAGATACAAAAGCACTTGTCTCCTCTGTGGAACAGATGATGTAAGATTAGCATCTTTGGATAGAATCAATCAAGAAGAAGAAGGAAACCAGGGTCAAATTCTCATTAATGGACTAGGATATCATCTGCTTAAAATGCATCTTTGGGAATACTTTCCTCATCTCTACTCCCCTGTCAAGGAATGCTTTGAGTGTAATGAAACTTTTTCCAATAATGACAACCTAGCTCATCACTTTGTTAAGGTTCACTCAGACAAGGTATTGGTTGTGCTGAACAAGATCTTGTATGGACCATCCACTCCTGATCAGAACTTGGTATACTCAGACTTGTTTGTTGGGTTTGAAAATGAAGGATTTACTGACTTTATCAGTCTGGACAAGACGATAGTCACAAGTGTAGGCATTGTTAGAGATACAGAAGTTTGCCAAGAAACAGTTTTAGAGGCAGATACTGCATGTAAACCTGCTCAAGCTGTAATGCCAGATGAATCTAAGACCCTAATTTCATTGAGAAACCTCAAGGAATGTCACATTTTAGAGGATAACTGGTTCTGTGATATCTGTGGTATGAATTTTAGTTCTCCTGATCCCACATTAAACTGCTACAACTGGAATGTTCATATAGTTTGTCACCTACAAGAGAAACTAGATACTATCATTGGTAAAAGAACAGGTTGTGAGACTTGTAGTTTGAGAGATATGGACAAACCATCTTTCAGACTACATTTAGCTTTTGTACATGGAGAAGCACAGGCAGAATTATACTCCCAAGTCTCTATGAACACGCCCTCACTTTCTTCCCTGGAAATGAAAATTAAGAAGAATACAGAAGAAAAGAAGTCATTGAAGCGGAAAATTGATCTCATTCCTGAACTTTCCCCCAAGAGGAAAAAATCTGAAGATAAATCCAAAAATTTCATAAAATCTGTGAAATGTGACATTTGCAATATTAACATCTCTTTGAAGAAGGAAGCAGACCATGTGATGAAACATGTTGCAGATGATCTAAGGAAAGGACTGAAAAGTTCCACAGAATGTTCAAAATGTGATCAAACATTTGCAGATATGAATGAACTTATTCATCATGTAGGGATTTTCCACAATCATGCAATGTCAATCTACAAAAGGTTTGAGTATCGCATGCTTGCTGGTAAGAAGAAGCTGTTTTTTGAACAACTTGCTAAGAAAATTCCACCTGAGTGTTATCTTTGTGGACTAAAGTTCTCAAAGGGCCAAGAACACCTTGCTCCTCCAAATTATTGGAAACATTTACTGACAGAGCATGCTGATTTATTTAAGTTTCTAAAAACTCCCCAATGCAACTTGTGTCAAATTCAAATAGTAGATGTGAAGTCCTCATATGCCATTTTAAGTCACTATTTTGTTGAGCATGAGGAAGAGGTAAACCAGATAATGATGTTTGATCCTGTGGAAGAATGGAAAACTCTTGGTAGAAACACATGTGAGCTCTGTCCATCAAACCCAACTTTTTCCTCCCCTTTTGGCAAAAGAAGACATCTTGCTGAAAAACATTTTATAAAGATTCTCTCTGACAAAATATTGGTGATTGACAAGGAATATTTATGTCCAAGCTTGGGATGCAATTACAAATCTGCATTATCAGATGCAAGTGTACATCTAGGGATTATCCATAAAGAGGTTGATCAACATCTAGCATCCAAAATCATAAGTGAAAGAAATCCAGAGAAGGTAGACAAACAGGGAGTTATGTGCGTTCTCTGTTCAGAACCTGTAGAAAACACAGAAATATTTTCTCATCTGATTTCACATTTCTTCGCCGGGTTGATGGTAGACAACCTCTTTAAAACCAGTTGTGCTGATTGCAAGCTTAATCTGTACACCACACAGAACAGTAGTGTGTATGGTCAGCTTCTAAATCATATTGGAGAAAAGCATTTCAGCTCAATCAGCAGAAAATTTCTTGAACCTGCAGTCAAGAAAATGATTGGAAGTCCTCTCCGCAATCTAGAATTCCAGAACAAAATGGTTAGGATGTTAATGAGTAAAGATTGCATTTACTGCAACCAATGTCTGTCCCCTGATCCAATCAGTCATATTCAGCAGCATCATATTATTTCTTTTGATTCTCAAATCCCTGATTCAGAGCCGCATCAGTGTGATCTTTGTGACGGGTTCCCATGTTTTCAATCTTACCAAGAGCTTAAAGCCCACAATGCCAAAGAACACTATTCCAAGATAGATATTTATGGAGATCTCAGTTTGCTAATATCTCCCCAAATAATTAATGAGAAGCGATCAATTATGCAGATCAAACCGCTGACATCCTCGACAAAACGAAAGCATGAACTTGATCCTGAACATGAAGAAAAGAAACGTGGAAGAATTGAATGTCTTGTAGAAGGTTGTGAAGGGTTTAATGTTGGACAATATTATCAACACATGACAGAACACTACCAGGAGAGCGTGGCAAGAGATTTGAACCTGGAGATGGAATCTCAAAACCAGAGTAACAGGGTTCCTTTAGCGTGTCCCAGGAATGTTTTACTTTATTTGAATTTTTGTGCATCCTTCATGTCTTTTTTTAAAGTTTGAAGTGTGGGATTAATGAATTTTTTGCTTTATGAAAAAAAATTTACCCCTTCTAGTAGCATTTATAAAAGTTTTTGGACTTGCTGGATATCTTGAAAAAAGTTTTGAAAGAAAATAATTTAAATGGATAGAATTTGTAATATGGGTAAAAATTCAATTCAGAGGCGTTGATCACGAATAGAAAATATGATTTTGGATTCTATGAAAATCCTCATCAATTTCATGCTTCATTCCCAAATGGCACATATTTTTCTTGAAATTGGCACATATTTTTCTTGAAATTTTGGATAAATTCTTTTGAGTGGAATAAGTTTTTTTTTCAAATGTTTTAGTTTTAAAGTGCAAACATTTTAGGTGTATTTTCGTTGGGGAAACTACAAAAGAACTTATTGAACACTTTGGGGAGTATCATCGAGTAACAGAACTCTATGTCAAGCTTGCCCAGGGTTGGATACCAGAGCAGGTTCTAGTGGATCCAGATCAAAAGCCTGGTCTTCTCCCAGCTCAGGGTAGAGTCTGCAGCATATGCGGCCAGGTCAAGATGGCTGGACTCTCAGATCATTGGATGGCCCATGTACAATTGAACCTTCAGGTATTTAGATTTTAGTTTATTTAAATTAGATGAAGAATTTCTCGAAGTATAAATAAAATATGTATTAAGATCATTATTTTATTGAAATCAAATATTATAATAATCAGTAGGCTAGCTTCCACATAAAAAGTGGCCTTTTAATTCACATGAGTACCCTTTAACACTTTAACTGATCAATGGAAGATGCCGTCGCTGTTCTAACTTGAAACATGTTTAATTCCGCCAATCTCTTCATTGTTTCTGCAGCATAATTCTTCAATTAATTTTTACAGAAAACCCACAATTGAAAATAATCATGTTACTTTAATTCTTTATCAAACAAAGGTTTAAAGGGTACCGTTGAGAACTTGTGAATCATACATGTCACTTTATAAATTATAAATACACTCTCTTTGAATAAATCAGAATTAAAGGAGGAAGAAATAATTCTTTTAATATTCGAGTTTTCTTTTCCTTATATCTTTGCAACCTGAAGTTGTAGACATTTGAAATTTTACAGAACTCTGCTAGATGAAACAGTCAAAGATTAAAATATCAACGGTTTACACAATCAGGTTGAAAATATATAGGAAGGTTAGGAATGAGTTGAGTTATATTTAGATAAATATTACATGTTCTAGGGATTACCAACCCACCAGCCGTATATATGTGGAATATGTTTATATGAGTCAGGATCAAGATTAGGGATTATTCGGCACACGGCACAGTTTCATCCTCAGGTAGAATTGTTTCCTCGGCACACGGCACAGTTTCATCCTCAGGTAGAATTGTATATTCGGCACACTGCACAGTTTCATCCTCAGGTAGAATTGTTTCCTCGGCACACTGCACAGTTTCATCCTCAGGTAGAATTGTATATTGGGCACACGGCACAGTTTCATCCTCAGGTAGAATTGTATATTCGGCACACTGCACAGTTTCATCCTCAGGTAGAATTGTATATTGGGCACACGCCACAGTTTAGTCCTCAGGTAGAATTGTATATTGGGCACACACCACAGTTTCATCCTCAGGTAGAATTGTATATTCGGCACACAGCCCAGTTTCATCCTCAGGTAGAATTGTATATTGGGCACACGCCACAGTTTCATCCTCAGGTATATTCGGCACACGGCACAGTTTCATCCTCAGGTAGAATTTGTTTTAAAAATATTAATATTTGGTAATCTAAATCTTAAAAAATCTGCCAGTCTTGAAAAAAGCCATTCTAGGTAATTAAACTGGGGAAAGTTGATGATTTTATGAGAGGGCATGTTTATTCCCTAATTAAGCAATAGGGGTTCGTTTAAGGCAATAGATGGGTCAATCCGCTAAAAAATCCAGAGATGATTTCAAGGATGTACGAAGATTGGAAGATTTAAGTCACAAATACATTGCATAAGAAATTTGTTGAAGTGTTCTATACTATAAAATCAGAGTTATCTGTGTGTGAAGTAAGGGTGATTAATTTGTCACTTTTTTTTAAATTAGCTTAGCGGCCACCAGAGGTTGCTGCGTTTTCACTTAAGAAAAATATTGGACTAAAAAAAATCAAAATCGTCCATATGGTTACGAATTGAAGATTTAATATCGGAGAAATCACTGTTAAGGTCCCCAAAAAAAATATTTTCAAAAATTTCATGCTACAAATCATTTTCTCGAAAATCTAATGCTGAATTCAAATCTGAAAAGCACTTAAAAAATGAAAATGAATGAGTTAGAGCTGGAAAACACGCCAAAATCATCAAAAAAAAAAAAATGATTTTTGCGCATTTATATGGCTATAACTTCTTAGATTTTTAATATTTTTAATAGCGCTTTTCAGATTAAAATTAAGCATAAAATTTCCAAGAAATAACACGAAATTTTTTCAAAATATCTTTTTTCAGCGTTAAAGTAATTCCTTCGAAATTAAATCGTCAATTCGCAACCGTATGGACGATTTTGAAATTTTAACGAAACAACCCCCGTTGGGCGGTTGGCTTAATTCCAATATTGATCACCCTTAAATTGTGTAGTAATTATCAGATATTTTGTAATATTGTGGCTTTAATTTTACGAATGCCTTAAGCAATCTTTGTTTAGTATGATTTGATTTGATTTAGGCATTGACAAGTCAGGACAGAATCTGGAAACCCCGGTCTTCTCGACAAGTTGAACCTGGGGAACAGAATCCAAACCTAACCCTGTTCCAGGTGAAAGCCAAGTACAAGGAGACCCAACCCTGCAGTTCTCCACCCAGCCTGGAGTTCAATAATCTAATGAAAACGGAGATACGAAGTTCTCTTGCTCTACCTTTGTCTGATATATCTGTAGTAGACTCTGATACTGATTCAGATAAAGAAGAAAATAAATGTTTGCGTATATCTGACCATTTAGAAAATATAGTCTCCGAGGACAGGACTCCTTCAGGTGTGAGCAATGACAACCCGTCTGAAGATTGTATTGATGAACCTGGTCTAACCACCTTGTATCCTCGTAAGATACAAACTAACCAGGAGGCTGCCAGGATATCCGTCCAGGCTCGGCACGCCTGGCTCTGTGATGGACGACTGCTCCATCTATATGACGCGATATCTCCGCACAATATTCACCTGTTCAAACATCAGTGGTCTAGGGGTCAACCAGTAATCATTAGTAACAGTGATCAAAATCTCAATAAACGGCTCTGGTCGCCCAAATCCTTTATGCGGGATTTTGAGGATAAAAGTTCTGATTTAATCAATACTTTGACGGGTAGAACGGTTCCTAAGCAGCCCCTGAAGTGGTTCTGGAGTGGGTTCAGCAGTGTATCCCAGAGATTAGTAGATGAAGATGGAACCCCTATGCTGCTTAAACTTAAGGACTGGCCACCGGACGGTGATATTGCTGAGAATTTACCGAAAAGATATGAAGATCTAATTAAAAACTTCCCTATTCCATCCTATACCCTGAGAGAGGGTAAACTTAACCTGGCATCCTATATGCCAGACTGGTTTCTGAAACCCGAGCTGGGACCCAAGATGTACATAGCGTACGGGAATGCGTTGTACAGTGCACGAGCAAGTACAAATCTGCACCTGGATATGAGTGATGCTGTAAACCTGCTGGTTTATGTTGGTCTACCTGATGATTGTGATCCCAAGGAGAATATTCAGTGTGTATTAGAACAGGTTAGATAAATATCTTATTCATAACTTTGTATTATTTACACAATACACACTAATAATCAGATTAGGTATTAAACCTAAAACAGTTTTTAGGGGGAGAAAAACAAAGATCAATGTGTTAAAAAAAGTTTAGATTTTTTTTTGACAAATTGAAATGTTTTTCCTGTTAAGCTATTGCCCTGGAAAAAATCTTATTTTAAAAGGTTTACTGCAAATACTTAAAGAAAATTCAGATAAAAAAGTCGCTTGAAATATCAAAACAAGGTTTGATTTATCATTTTCTTCCACTATGGATTTTTGCGAACACGACCTTTAAAAATGTTTTTGAAAAATCCTTTAGTTTTGATTTGATTAGGTTGATGAAGCTGGATGTGATCTGATCATGAAACGAAGGATAAGAAGCGAGGGTTTACTCCCTGGAGCAATCTGGCATATTTTCCATCCTGGAGACACAAACAAGATCAGAGACTTCCTAGTCAAGGTAGGACTGAAGATAAAACACTTAAAGGGGCTGCTGTTGTAATCTCATGTGACCCTTAAGCAAAAGATGGCGTGCCCGATTCACAATGATATTTGATCTTTTATATGATAAATACGGTGTTAATTCTCAACAGTGCTTAGGATTCAAATCCGTTGGATCCGCAGCATCTGTGGGACTGAGTCTTTTTAGCTGTATGCTTTTAGTTAAAGTATTTATTCAAACATTTTGGATTCCTGGATTCGGATCCGCAAAATAGGTGGATCCACGGATCCGAATCCTAAGGGTAGTAAATCAACCAAAAATTATAAAGGTTATTCTTAAATTCTTAAATGAATGTTCATGACATGAGCTGGATCCGGATTTGGATCCATTTTTTCCAGTGAGGATCCAGAATCCGGATCCTCGTCAAAATTAAATGGATCCTAAGCACTGATTCTCAGCAAGAAACCCACAAGTCACGTTTAAAAAGAAATCCAAATTGAAAATGATCTACCTTTATGTTTCGGGTATGCCCTTTTAAAACGTAGGGTCACTTAAAATAAAACCAATTTGTAATATGGTAGAAAACTATATAAAGCTAGATAACGGTCATTATTAGATAGTCTTGATCAATCTTTGTTTTAACTTTGTACATCAAACAAGCTCAGTCATCACTATAGTTTAAGTAGAAGTAAATATTTCTATATACTGTTGAAGCGCCGATATAAGGATTTATCTCTTATTGGATAATGAGCTAGATAGAAAGATAAATGTTACCGCCATGCAGTTTCTATTGGTTCAGAATAGACACCAAACACATGGCTGAACCCTGATTGGATCAGGCGCTAATGGACCGGCATACTAGAGTGGTCAAATGATTTAAAGTCTTAATTTTTCAAACAGAAAGGTTACCAATACAAATTGTGTTAAAACGGATTGTAATTGTCGTTTAGTCCAGCGTAGGGTGTTAAAACAAGTTGTATCTAGGTTGCCCTAGAGAAGGGTAAGAAGCTGGATCCCCACGATGATCCAATCCATGATCAGAGTACATACCTGGATTCTAAACTAAGGATGCGTCTATACAAGGAGTACGGAGTACATGGTTACACTATCATTCAATGTGCAGGTATATTCATAGTTTATAAACAATTAATTGAGGTTTTGATAGAACCAAACAATGTAAACTCCTAGTAGTTGTGAAAGACTTTTAACGTTTAACATCAGGGACTATGCAAGATCATGCTATCTGGCATTATAGAATAAAACGTAACTTCAGCGATTTAACTCGATAATTAGTGTAAAAACTTTTAAATAACGGGTTAACTCCTTAAATCGCATAAAGTTGTTTATTCCTGGCATTATTGAGGTATCCAGATCCTGCCTTAGGGGTTATCCGTCATTGGGTAAGGTAACCACTAGCCAGCTAGCCAGATAAACCAGATTTAAGACAAAAAAGGTTTTGCCTCAAATCTATGTACATACTTTGCTTGTCTGTCTGTCTGTCTGTTTGTACCTAATAAACGTCTAAACGGCTGAACCGATCGGGCCCAAATTTTGTGTTGGATCTCACATAACCCCAGGAAAGGTTTATGGATGATTAAAATTTGAAAAATTAGCCTCCAACAAAATTTGATTTTAATTAAATTTTGAAAATACACGACATTTTTTTTATAAAATTCGCGAACTTTTTGTATATTGTTTTACAGTGTATACAAAAAGAAAATAAATGTTCACAATTGAAAAAGAAGATGGGCGCGAAGCCCCCTCAATGCCTAGTTCTTCAATATTTCTATTAGAACCTACAGAATTCCTATATTAGGTGATACCGTGTTTATCCCAGCTGGAGCCTGTCATCAGGTTCGGAACCTTCACAACTGTATCAAGATTGCGGAGGATTTTGTTTCTCCGGAGTTAGCAAACAACTGCTTGCATCTTACTCAGGTTGGGGTTTAAATCAGACAGGGACCTGGGACCAACGGGGTGCCCGCGTGTAGTTATGCGGAAATTGTAAAACCCCCATTATAGTAAACCTATTCTAAGAAATAATCGGATTTTGAATTTTATAATGGATGATCATGCACCCCATATCGTGGCAACATGGTGGATAATAAATAAAGGGTCATTCCTAAACATAACGGGCTCCCTCCAGAAATGACCCTCTCCGATTTGACTGAAATTTTTTACATAGGTTAATGTTTGGAAGAAAAAACTTGTTTCATTTTCTAATTTTTTTTTTTTGGGGGGGGGGTTAAAGCTAGAAATAAAAATTGCAAAAAATTTTTTTAAAATGTAATTTGAGAAAAAATTATTTTGGAAATTGTCTTTTTTTTTGTTTTAAACAAAAAGTTCAAATTTTTAACTAACTAAAATATCAGCATTAAAGTCCAGAAAAAATTATATAATTATTTGAATTTCTGATAAATGTTTGTATAGGAATTCCGGCATCTGACTGAACATCATACTAATCATGAAGATAAACTCCAAATCAAGAATATTATCTATCACAGTGTCAAGAACGCTGTGGCTAGGATAAATAAACAAATGGATGAGGACAAGAAGAAAACAAACAAGGAGGAGAGAAATTGATTGAGGAGGAGGAGAAAACAAATGAGGAGGAGGAGTATACATAGGAGGAGAGGAAAAAACGAATGATGAGGAGAAGTCCTAATATCGTGAGTGTAGAACATGTCAAATTATTGTATTGTATCGCATACTAAGATATTTTTGTCATGAAAGCAGTTTCATATTTGATGCAACCAAATATATTATTGAACATAATTTATCATCTTCATAGTCTGTACTAAATCCATCCTTGTTCAGTTTCTTTTATCTTTTTCTTGTGGAAAAAGAAGTTTAATCATCTAATGTTTTCTTAATATTTTTAACATATCTCTGTCATAGCTGACCTGAACCTGAAGTGAGTTTAAGTAAAATAATCCAGAAATCTAAAAACATATTTGGGTGTTCAGGTCTCCTGATGTTCAGATCAATTCAGATCAATACAGAGTACTCATGGTTTCTAACCCTTCTGAGAGGGAGGGGAGGAAGGCCAACCACAACAATTTCTCGTCCGAGCCACCCCGAAATCCTCTTCCTTTCAATATTATTTTTTTAGTGTCTAATCCTTTTTTAAGAAATAGTTTTATCTTAAAGAATTGGAAACTTTTTAACACAAAATATTCGAAGGACTAGGATTCCAAGGTAGCAAGGATGAGAAAATGAGGCTCAGTAACATTTTGCCTAGTACAAGTTCGCCTAGTACATGTTCGCCTAGTTCAAGTTCGCCTAGACAACATTTTGCCTAGACACAGTTTGCCTAGACAACATTTCGCCTAGATAACATTTTGCCTAGATAACATTAGAGAGTAATTTTCGCCTAGATTAAGATTCTTCAAATTATATTTAACCAGTTTTTGGAACAAAAAAAATACGCAATTTTTACTGTAAAAATTTCACAATTATCGTTTTGGGTACTACTATTCACAGACTTGGATTGAAAAACGGGGTGGGAGGAGAGCACTGTTCCCGCCCTGTCTTTGGAACCAGTACAGCACAGTTTTAGAGGATGGAATGGAAGCAAACAATATGCTGGAATCCTTTAATCGTACCTGAAATTTATTGTCTGGGTACATTTCAAATGTTTGGCACATTCAGGACCAGTTTGTCAAACAAGATGCTGATGCAAGACAAGCATTTCTTTCTAATTCAGTTGGCCAGGATATGGCTGATAATACAGGCAGAAAGCAGAGAGCCAAGGATGCAAAACAGATGGTAGAAGCTTTTGCTACAATGCCTAAAACTGATTATCTGAAAATGCTGGCTCATGATCTCCAGCGAGCTAGTGCCCTTTAAGAAAAAATTTGTAAACATTATTATAATACATTTTTTGCTTTTAATTGAATTTCTTGAGAAAAAAGAGGAACTTTAGAAATTTTTGAATAAAAATTAGTTTATTTATCAAGGCGAAAATTACCTTTTAATGTTATCTAGGCAAACTGTGTCTCGGCAAAATGGTATCTAGGCAAAAAGTTAGTAGGCGAACATGTACTAGGCGAAATGTTACTGAGCCGAAAATGAGAAGAATGGGGCTCGGACGAAAAATTGTTGTGGCCGACGTTCCTCCCCTCGTTGGATATCTATTGGATCTTAAACCGACCTTTTTTGAAATATTATCAACTCCTTTTTGGTAGCCATATAGGCCATTTCTTGCAGGGGTAGACACAGGATTTCCAAATAGGAACAAAAGAAGTAGAGGTATTTTAATACTGGCCCAGGATAACCGAGTGAAACGTAGTGAGCGAGGCGGGAGGTTGCAAGGTGGGCAGAGCCCCCCATAGTAGATAATTTTTGTAGTTTTGGTAGGAAAACTAGTAATTTTACCTTAAATTTTATGTTGTGTAGATTATTTTTATTTTATTTTTCAACATAAACAAGTTTAGCTTGAACTGAATGTTACAGTGAAAATTCGATTTTCCTTGAATTTGGTGTTAATTATGGTACACAGAAAATTGTCATAGCTTTTATCTCAAATTTTACAATGTTGGATGACACTAAATGTTAATTATTTTGATATTACTACTCACGTTCACTGATTTTGAATTATCTGGACAAAAGGTTGAAACTAAGGCAATTTAAGTTTCTGCAAAACTCAAGGAATTGAATTTTTTACTGGAACATATTGTTTATTGTTTTGTTACTATATTGTATCATGTATGTCTGACAGTCTGTTTATCGACATATGCGAAAGAACAACAAACCAGTTCGATCAGAAAATCCTCAGGATATTTTTCAAAAAGGTTTTATTTGGTTGGTTACACTCTATACAGAATGATAATAATTTTTCAAGAGAAGATTATGCCAAACAACTTATTTAAAGGGGGGTGCACATTCGCCTTTGCACCCCCCCCTTTTAGAAGAAAGGGGGGTGCACATGACCACTTGTACTCCTCCCTGGATACGCGCCTGGGAAAGGCATATTATAATATTTTTCCTATCTGACGCATGCAGTCATGTTCCGGTGTCACGTAAGATATGGCCAGGTGTGATGCCTGGAGAGAACTCGTACCTGCAGCAAACTCTGGTTATGCTACGCGGCAAAGCGCAAGATTCTTTAAACATAAACAAACACTTGAATTTATGGAACGGATTTGTTTAGTCTTTTAGTTTTAAAAAACCTCAATTCTATCAGTATAGAAAAAAATGTTCAATTGACGACCCCCCCCATTTGTGGACATTGTACCTCTAGAAGCGCGCACTATAGTACATTTAAGCTATGTTTTTATTTATATGTATAAAATCTTATAAGGGTCAAAAAGTGTTTTCTAGGACAGACCCCAGTGATGTTATGCGTCAAAACGATGGATCAATTGCAGAAAATTAGCCGTAAACTCAAATAAATTAAATTATTCTTGTTTGTTTACATTTCAAGAAACTTCCGCTTTGCCGGCGTGCATAACAGAGTTCGCTGCAGGTACGAGTTCTCTGCAGGCATGACACCGGCCTTAATCCTTAATCAACATTGCAATATTGTTCCTAATTTACATGCGTATAACTTTCCTAGTATTTTTTTTATTCCTTAACTTGCTTTATGTTCCTTTTATTGACTATTGTTCCAAATTCATATACAACATGAATGACGTTTCTTACATAATGCGCATATGTGTATGATTTTTGTTTGTTTCTTAATAAACCTGTAGGATGTTCCTTCATGTACTGATGATTATTTCATGTTTTACGAATTACGTTCCTAGTTTTTTTTTTATTTTTTCCCCCTAATTCCTAGTTCTTCTATTTTTATTCCTAACTTTATTAATTGATGCCAACTTTGAACTAAAAAAGGCAGCTGCATGGTTTCAGGCAAACCGTTTAACATTAAATGTCTCTAAAACAAAGTTTATGATATTTAGGAATAAAAATATGCATTTTGATCCTAAGAAATGCAAATTAAAAATTGGAAATGAGATCCTGACTGTACAAATAAATATGTTAAATTTGTTGGACTCAAAATTAATGAATTCTTAAATTGGGACTATCAAACAGAACATATTTCAAATAAGATTGCTAGCTCAATTTTTGCTCTGAATCAGATTAAAAACATTTTACCATTAAACATTCGCCTACTAGTTTATAATGCACTTGTGAGACAACGGAGTATGGAATTATAACAAGGGGGGGGGGCGTAAAAAATGCTAAACTACAGAAAATCAAATCTTTGAAAAAAAGGGTAATTAGAGCAGTAAATAATTGTTAAAATAAATTCTAAATATAAGGAAGACGATTTCACCGACTCAAATGCCGATGTTAATTCTCTAGATGTGTGTGTACACAGGATCCATTTCCTCCATGAAGCACACCACACATGTAACCTTCGCTCCTCACCTCTCTACACCTCCCGGTATTCAGTCAGCAAAAAACACTCAAGACATTCACAACTCCATCTCAACCCTGGCTCCTTCATGATGATGATGCAGATACTCAGCGCAACGCACCTGTTGATCTGCCCCACCAACATGAAGCTCTACATCACCCCCCATGACTCCTTCAGGCTGATGATGCAGATCCTGAACTAACAGCAGGCGTGCTTATACCTCTGATCTCCCTATTAACTTCTTGAGAAGCTTACTTAGGAAACTTGAGCACGACTCTGACCAAAGTTTCCGCTATCTCGAGTTGCATTGCCTTAGTTCCATTGATAAGCCCTGTCGTCCCAGTTCCCAGATCTGCTCCACCAACTTGAAGCTCTACAACACTTCCATGAAGCGCCATCTAATATCCATCATTAATTCCTTTGTTGATTTCTAAATCAACCAATTTTAACTCCGCTTTAAATGCAATTATTTCAAAACTTTCGTTTTATTAAATAAATGTTAGAAATATCCATTTAGATCTCTTTTATTTTATTATAGTGACTTTTAAAGTCAACAATAATAGTTCGTTTACAGCACATTCAGATCCAATATTCTTCAGATTAGAACTCCTAAATCTTGATACATATAAACTAGGTGTTCTATCTTTTATGTATAAATACTTTTATGAAAACCTTCCAGCTTCCTTCCAGGATATGTTTAATTCTTTAGCTGAACCAAATAGAACAAAATCATATAAACTTGAGGAGGTTCTTTATAAAACGCTAGAATAGTTTTCTACCCACTTTATTTCCAAAATTATGGAATTCGATTGAATTAGCGCTTAAAGAAACTAAATCTGCAAAGCTGCTTAAAAGAAAATCTTCAAAAACTATTTAGATAGTTATGCAAGTTATATCTGTAATAAGAATAACTTTTTTTCATGTGGTTAAACTTAGTCTTTGCTATCTTCTTCACCCTGTAATTCATAAACATGATTTTTATAATATATGTTACCCTCTGTTACAACCCTTCCGCTGAGTACCCACCCTTTCCCTTATACTTTTTTACCTCCTCCTTACCTTATTCATGATTTATCATCATTGTTTTGTTTAAAATGTACACTGTACAGTGTACATCCATCTATTTATTTACAATTCTTATTCCCTTATAATGGGCCAACCAATCAAAACAACCAACTCTGGTTTGGCAGGTCCAAACTACATAGTAAATTGTGATTTTTTATTTGTATTATCTCGTGCTTTGAAGTTGAATAAAAATATTAAATGAACTTGTAACTTGCTATTAATGTTCCTATTCCTAAATGAACTTGAAACTTGCTATTAATGTTCCTATTCCTAAATGAACTTGTAACTTGCTATTAATGTTCCTATTCCTAAATGAACTTGTAACTTGCTATTAATGTTCCAAACCCACAGAAAAAGCTTTGAGTGATAAATCATACGAATACAACAAATAAATCAACTCAGGCATTAAAAAACTGTGGCAAGGAACCAACAAAACACATTTATAAATATCAACCATAACATAAACAAACGATATGCATACATATATATAAGGAATAATTACCGCAGTGATCCTAGAATTCTTAGCACGGTTAATAATAGACGAACTTGTAAGACAAATAAATATATACTAAGATAGAAACTGCCCGCTTCCACGCGAGAAAACTTGCGCCTGCGTAGTCAGTCTGTAAACAGCTTCTAAAACTAGTTTTTCACAATACGTTCTGTACAGATCCGCAGGAAGAACTCAGGAATTCACAGGGGCACCACATAGACTTCATACACGCAGCATGGCTCACGTAACAGGCCCAATAGTCAATGTTCCTAATCTAGTTGTTCCTTTCTTGTTTCTAACTCGCCCGACATTTGTGTTATTGTATTGTTCCTTTCTAAACCTATAATATGTTCATTTATATTTTTTGTTAACCTTGTTCCTAAAATCCTAAACTTCACTGTTTTTGTTCCTAATATTTAGTACGTATCTGCTCAAAATCTCATGGGGGGGAGGGCAGTCCCCCCCCCCGAATTCGTCAGAGGGTGCGAAGATACAACGCCCCCCATGTCCGCCCTTATTTTCTTGGGACGCCCAAATCACCTTAACAAAAATCATCTACGCGCCATTTTATTTTACTCATCACGTTTTTAAATTACAAGGAACTTTCTCAACAGTTTTGGAAAGAAATAACATTGACCCTAACTCGCTTTGCTCGCGCGGAACTAACAAAAAGTGTTCATTCTTTCAGCCATAATGACCTTACTTTACCTTTTTTTAAGAAATGTTTTGTAAATAATATTTTGCTCTTGAAAATTTCATAACATGTTCTCGCACCTGTAAATTCCATGGTTAGGGTAATATACTCTCAAGATTAAAATGATTAACTCTTTGGTTTAATCCGTGGTTAAAGTGATAAACTCCAAGGTTTAGATGAAAAATCCATGAATCAGGGGATAAACTCCACGGGTTAGATGATAAACTCGAGTGGTTCCCGAGTTTAAAGGAAAAACTATGATTTAGTGGATAACCTCCAAGGTTTAACCAATGAAACCCATAGTTCTAGTGATAAACTCCTAGGTTTAGATGATTAATTTAAAGATTTAGAAGAAAAATTCCATGGTTAGGATGTTAAGCTCAAAGGTGATAAGAGTCCAATGTTGATTTGACTCCATTGTATAGATGCTTAACTCCATAAGACTCTTAGGCTTAAATGAAAAACTCAATGGTTCAAATGATAAACTCTAAGGTTTACAAGAAAAAAATCTCGACAGTCCATCAAAGAAAGGCTCGCTACTTTATAGTAGAGGCTCATTGTGGCTGGCAGTTCCCTCACTATCTCTCTAATCGAATATCTCAAAAAGCTTTTAATCAAAAAATATATTACAAATATTAAGAAAAGTTGAAATGCTTTAAAAAATAAATCTAAACATTTTGACTGTAAATCTAGATTCTTGCGATTCAACTTACAAAATTACAAAACACTTTAATCATATTATCATGGACATTATTTTTTTAAGGTTTTGCTTACATAGTTTTCAAAGCATACTCTTTTAAATCAAAAATGTGAAAAAGTAAAAAAAGGATACTATTTTGACCTTAACTGGACAATGTATTTTATTGTTTAATGATAAATCGAGTTCGAATAAGATGTCCAGAACAAATGCGCATATAGCTTGATTACGCTAACAAAAAAGAATACAATATTTTGAAAATTTTCAGGATAAGTTTTTAAGTTGAAATCGTACTGGTAGTAGGATCTGATCCATGCTCGAAGGATCGTTTACTCCACTCTACTGGTAGTGGATCACGTATGATGGTAAGATCTGATCCATGCTCGAAGGATCGGTAACTCCATTGGTTTGGCCAATCACTATTGCCCAAAATCGGTCTAGGGCATCTTTATTTACCTCCTAAATTAAACTTAATTTAAAACGTAAAAAATCAATCAGAATACAGGAATACATCGTCTAAAGATAAAACAATTCTTTAGATTTTGTCTTTACATTAAAATATCTAGCTTTGCGTTAGGCTTTTAAATGTCATTTTCAAGAACTATTTTTTCTACATTATAAAATGAACAATTAAAGATTTCGCAGATTTTTGCTATTTTCATTTGAACGGGAAGGAGAGGGGGATTTGGGGTAATTAAAAAACTTAATCGGAAGGAATGCTGGAATCAAAACTGGATTAAACTTATCTTTTTTCTTGAGATTTGTAATTTCAGTGGACAATAGTTTAAAGTTGACATTTATTGTTTCAATTTATAGTTTTAGCCGTTTCTGATTAATATTTGGTGAAGTTTTGTTCTACTCGGCTTGTATGTGAAGATATTTACTATTGAAAAATATAAATTTGCAGATTTGACCCATTTCTAACAGTGTTAGAAATGGGCCGTGTTAGTCTTGGAACTGATTTCCCCTGAAATACTGATTTTTTATTTAAACAAATAAGCAAACTTTTCTGCTTATTTGTATGGATGGTGAATTTTCAATTTTACAAGCATTTTAGATTTTTACTAAAACCACTGCAAAATGAACTCTATCTTAAACAACAAAAGTTTGGCCAAATTGTTGAAACCGAAGAAACCAACTGGGATGCATTTTTATCATTAACGGGAAAGGATCAGACAGAAAGCAAGAATATTAATTATTAAAATTATTACAATTATTACAAGAATAAAAGAACATGAATTTCTGAAAGATTAAATACAGTTTGACGGAAAGAAAGTAATGAATTAATTACCTTGCTGTTGATTCCTGGCTTTCCAATCAGAAGCTTACAAAGGATAAATGACTTATTATCCCTGTTATATCCTTGACTAACTTCAGGCCGTTCAGAGAAGTAAATTCCGAAACCATGGGCATAAACCTTAACCTTACTCAGATCAAAATTATTCTGAAGTATAGAATCAATATTTGCTGCTGCTGTCCCGTGAAATCCAAAAACAGGATCAGATGGGATTCCTTTACTCTTAAACTCTGCTTGCTTAGCACTGAACTTGGCCTCTAGAACAGGATTCTCTATAATATCAATCTTAACAACATTCATCTGCTTTCCAGTCTGTAATCGGTAGAATCTACCCTCTGCCAGGGAGTAGTGGATATCGTAAGGATCGTTCATATCCATGGTTCTCTTAGGCAACCTAGGGGTCTTCTTAAACCCTGAACTACTCAGCATAGGCAGCTTAGTTTGTATATTGGAGATATCCCCCTTCACAAAGTGGATTATATAAGCTGGGATTGCTTGGTTAGGATTGTAAATAACAAACTCATCATTCTTGACAAGTCGACCTGCTGGGGCATATAGAGAGTCATATCCATCCTTCTTCATCTTAGCTGGAGTCAGCTCATTCATGGCTCGGGTAGCTTTCAAGGATTTACCAAGCAGAACCTTGCACAGAAGAAGTTTATGACTACCCTTGGTGTAAAGTTCCCGAGCAGATTTAGAAGAAATACTGGAGAAATAAACTCCTTGACCAAACATATTGTTTCTGCTTGCTTCTGGAAGCCTGAAACCATCTCCAAAGCAAATGTTCTTCACTCCATCATCTCCGGTACCGTGAAACTTACGATCTTCAGGTCGGTGCGGATCATGTAGTTCTAGTTTAGCCTCATTGAACGCTAGTTCAAGTTTGGGGTTTGTTACCCGCTCGATCTTAGTTATAATGGGAAACCAATTATGGTCTGGTACAATGTAGTTTATGACCTGACCTTTCACAGTATCAAACTCGGATTGATCTGTGACCTCCAGACTGAATGCTCTGTTGTTATCTTTACTTCGGCGCATTTCATTCTTTATCTCAACGATTTTTTTCTCAATTTCTTTTCTTTTTTCCTTATCCCGATTTTTCTGGATTTCAACACAGGTTTTACAGTCTGAACAGTCTTCTCCACATTTCCTTAAACAAGCATGCTTGCAGGAGAGCACCTTTTTGCACTCCTTTTCACAAGGAGTTGAGGAGGGATCCTCACAGCAAGGTTTAACAGTTTTGTGTTCGCAACCCTGCCGGGTAACTTTAACTTCTTCCGTGCATTTCAAATCTTCGATCCTCTTAAAGCATTCAAGCTTCTTCGAATGCTTGCACTCCGGGAATGTCTTCAGAACCTTCTGAGTGCATGTGAGCTCCAGCATGTCTTGGAAGCATGATTTCTTCATCAAATGTTTGCAAGGCATCTCAACATCAACCTGTGCACGACAATTGGCATGGGTGTGATGCTCTCCGCACGTTTTACTGCACTTGTGCTTGCCACAGTCCATGCTTTGTATGCAGCTCATCTTGCATTTCATTACTCTTTCTCCCTCCAAACCAATATGACAAGCTCTAAAACAATTTGGTTAAGAAAAATGGTGATAAAATGTTCAGATTTTTCATGTAACAGGGTTATATTTCAATATACTCCTTGACAATTCTCAATGAAAAGTCCTTTTTAGATTAAATTTCTTTTTATATTTTTCAATTAGGATCATTGCTTACTAGGTAGGCGGGATTTTAACCAAAAATATTTTTATATTTAAGCATTATTTTCTATTTACCTGTCGATATAATAACGATTTTCATTTAAAAAAATTTTTTTTTACGAAGGACAGCAAAGGGGATGGTGGAGTTGGCACATTTGATGTAGGGGGGGGGGGGCCCTGCCTTCATTTTTGGTTCAAATCTTCCAATTTTTTGGGTGCACGCCTAATT
>NW_019396229.1:433461-449338 GCF_000591075.1 Eurytemora carolleeae
TCATTGCCTTTCCATCATTCCCCCTTTAGCAATTTTCAAGGTTAATCTAAAATCTCAATAACTTTTTCTCATTTACCTCTTCTCTGGATGGCCACAGTCTGGAAAGTTGAAATCAATCACAGTCATACAGAGCTCTTTAGATACATCCTTCCAACAAGGTTTAGTCCCAACATGACTGCATCTAGAGAAGCTGAAGGAAACTTTAGTGTTGCACTTGTTATGCTTGTGCTCGGGTTGACAGGTAGCTTTACAGGTATGCTTTCCACAGGAGAATAATAATCCACAAGGGATGGAGCAGAGCAGGGACGGATTATCCACATATCTTTCCGCATCTTTCCCTGTAGTTAGTTTCCGTGTGGAGCTGGTGGAATGATTAGGGCAGGATATTTCAAGAGAAGGTCCATTAAATTGAACCTTTTTGAGAAGACTTTCCCAACATCTCGCTCTTCTCACAGTTTCAGGGTTTCCGATAAATACAACGCAGGATTTTGCTCTAGATTGAGCCACACAACGACGAGGTAATTCGGCTAAAAATCCAACTTTACCCGCTGTATTACTCCGGACTAGAGATACAATCACAATCTTGTTTTCATCTCCCTGGAAATTATCAACAGTTGAGATATTCACGGTTTCCTCATCTCTTGTTAGGTTCTTATTATTCTTGATGACACGACGAAACTCTGATACTTGACCCAGGTACATCGTTAGAATTGTGATATCACTTGGCCTGTGTCCGAAGGTGATCAATACACTAGCAAGCCCTACAGCCATTGACACTTCAACTTTATTCGTCTTACTCCGACCAATATTCTTCGTCCGATCAATGTTCTTCTCAGTCTCGCCATCCTCAAGACTATTATGCGCCCAGAATATAGTCGAGTATTTTAGAATTTTAGGGAGTTCTATTGAACCAACTCGTGAAATATTACTCTTTAAAGTTGGATAAATGTCCAGTAAGAGCTCCGCTATATCTGACCTCATCCTGTTCTGCATCTGTAACTGGACGAAGGGGAGGTTGTTGTCCACCAGCCTTTGCATCATCGACACATCAAACCTCATCTTCTTCAGCTCATAAGTGTTTACCTGAGGTGGGAGCTGATTATGATCCCCGATCATGATCAGATGCTTGGTTTGATAGCTGAGTGCAACCAGGAGCTGAGGTTCTAATATCTCTGCTGCTTCCTCCACTAGAACTATCTCGGGTTTTAATATCTTCAACATTGAATTGTTAATGGACGCTCCCGTGATAGTGATACCTACCACCTTCATCCCGGAGATACACTCTGCTCTGTAGACAGCTTCAAGCTCTTCCTTCATCTGCATTTTCTCCTCCAGGTTCCTGATCATCTGATCCAACCTCTCACTGCTATTCTCCTGCATCTGGTAGAGAATTGTGTAGAGGAACTTGATCTTGGAGTCTGTAGAATAGGTTGAAATATCTCCGTAAAGTAGATCAACCACTATCGGACAGTTCTCAGGGAACTGGTTTATCACACACATATATTCCTGATCATCAAAAAATCGTGTTATCACTGGAGCCTCATCCGCTCTCAACCCAGACCCGGATATTCGAACCATCTCAACACGCTCTCTCTGCAGAGCAATAGCGTCGTCTTCTTCCTCTTCTTCTACATCCATGTTTTCATCCATATTGTTGTTATCAGGAGACTCTCTTCCAGCATACATCTCCTTGTAGACGTTAACTCTTTGCTTTAATAAACTCTCTTCGACCTTCTCTATGTTGGTCTTGAAACCTCTAAAAATAATTTAAGTTTTAAAGGACTGTAGCCATTATTTAAAATCATTTATAGTGTCCGATATAAAACGGTATCTGAGTGAGATATCAACGGTATTCTCCATTAGACGTCACTATCATTTTCAATTGTGGTTTTTTTATAAATATGACTATCGCATTTCTGCTGCAGATAAAATTAATTAATTAAACATCTTTCCAGCTAGGAAAACGACAATATCTTCCGTGCAATATTGATCAGATAACGTTTTAAAGGGTGAATCTTTAAAGGAGAGTTGAAATTACAACTACTGTCCATTTATTAATATAAATTGTTGTTTGTTATTATGGAATCTAGTGCTTACTTGAACATTTTGTTCTCCGGGAACCATTTCTCTAGTTTATACAAAAACATTTCGTTTATGTATTTGCAGCTTTCTTCTCTCTGATTGAACAGACCTAGAAAATAGTGAATATCATAAATATAAAGATATGACCATTTAATAATAAATCCTGTTCTTATCCGACCTTAATAAAGAAAATTAAAATTAAAATATATCTAAAGCAAATCGCTCAAATTTAAACACCGACAAACAGAACCGTTCAGAAAATTAAAAATATCATAAGTACGAATTTCCGCACTATGTACGTGTTATTAAATCGCAAATAATGTACTGAACTGAAATTGCCCAGAAGAATAAACATAATATTTTTTAAGATCTAAATATTTATTTTGTAGCAGAGATTAAGATATTACAATTGTATTACAAGTTTACAACTTTCGTAAATGGAAAAACTATATTATTTATTTTCTATATAAATGATTCATATGATAGACACAGATTAGACTTTGAATGCCAGTGCAATATTTCGCAGCTGACTCCCTCGTCATCCATTGCTGAGAAACAACAGAACTTCCTGTAGTTATTAACCAACTGATATTTAATTTGGTTGTCTACTTTTTCATATGCTCTAATTGCGTTGTGTCTAACTGGGCAAACTGTACAATCTTTTNGAGACTGAGAAGGGTTAGGGGGAGACTGAGAAGGGTTAGGGGGAGACTGAAAGGGTTAGGGGGAGACTGATAAATAAACATAATAAACATAATATTAATCTTAATAAATTCAATCTGAAAACACTAGCATTCGATTGCACGCAAGTATGTTAATAATCCGTTTTAAAATAATAAATTGTGATATCTTATTCATACTTGATCAGACAAAGATAACAAGGTATTGTTATCTTTGCATGGAGGATCACTTAAAAAAGGGCTTAAAGTCCCAAAGTGTCTTAAAGGGTTATCAAGCATATTTACTAATTCATAACTTATCTTACGCTTATAAACTCAAATTACGAACTAAGGGGTTTAAGTTAGTAACTAAATCAGATTAAACTGAATTATTGTATATCTTACCATTGCATATATCATGAAGACTTCCCCCTTGGCAGTCAAAAATTGCAGTTTTGATATTTTTCTTCAGTTTCTCCTGATTGTTCTCCTCGTGGATTAGAAAACTAACTAACTGTTCTTCATCCAAACAGTTTACAATATCGTGATGTTTAAGTCCAAGATCAGCTCCATGTTCCTGAACAGCAACCTTCAGCTCGGAACAGAGTTCTTCAATGAGCTCGTTGGTCTCCATGATATCTCTATGTGTGTTGGCAGCCTCCTTGTTTTTAGCCCGGCCTCGACCCACAACCTTGTAGATATTACAATTCTCTAGCTCTGGTTCTTTAGATCTCCCACCAATCCTTAAATATTCAAAAATACAGGGTGTCCCTATAAAAAAGCGATTGTAGCAAGATAATTTGGCATAATTCTACACGGCGTTTATTAGTAAATTATTCTTGAGTTAATCAGTCAAAACAAGATGAATTTAATTTGAAAGGACTGTTGTTAAAATTTCAAGTGATCTTTCATTTAAAAAATCCACGATTCACAACGGTACTCCTTAAACCTTTATCTTATCAATAATAGGGGAGATATCGTCGTTTTACTTCTTTACAATTTCTTCCATTATTTTTCTGAGGAAAATGTGCTCAAGTCAGTTTGCAATATGGGGTGTTTATTCAAAAACTCTATTACAAAGCAGGAACGTTTCTATATTTAAAGCTGGCTTCTGCGATAGTTATTATTAGATAATAATATCACAAACTCAGATTTTCTAACCCATATGTTTTTGCAACCTGATAGTGTAAACCTTTAATATTTAAAACTTATATTATTTGATCTAACAGAATTCATAACTTTAAATATCTAAGGTCTACGACAATGGGTAAGACTTAATAATTAGAAAATCAGAATATGAGGGAGAGACCCAATTCTTTTAAGACATTTTTTATGATTTGCAGATCTACAATACTACAGACCTGCACATTTCATCTAAACTACAGATTCCATTCTCCAGCAGTCCTTTCAGAAACTCATCCAGAGCATGGTTCTTGTAAGTGATCACAACAATGGGACGAGTCGAGGGGTTCTCCAGGTTCAACAGGATCTCTGTTAGTTTGGTTCCGAGATATGTTTTCCCAGCTCCAGGGGGGCCTTGGATTATTCCAACCTTGTTGGTCAACACGTGACGTATACCCTAGAGAGATAATAATTAATTGTATAATGGTTCCCAAGGATATATTCATTAAAGAGGCCTTCCATTTATAGAGTGGCATGTCCAATTCACCATTTGTCTGATCAGCGAGGACGGAGATATCCTTGTTTTGTATACACTGTCAAGGAGTATAATAATTCCTATCTTTAAAACTGAACAAAAAGATAAATCTAATAACTACAGACCAATTAGTATTCTACCAGCGCTAAGTAAACTTCTTGAAAAAATAGCTGCGACTCAAATGTTTAAATATCTTAACAAGTTTGAGATTTTCTATCAACATCAATATGGATTTAGACCACAACATAATACTAATCAACCTTTACTACACCTAATGAATAAAATTTACGAAAATCTTAATAAACCCCAACCAGAATTTACACTGGGAATTTTTTTAGATCTTAAGAAAGCTTTTGACTGTTGCAACTTAGATATTCTTTTAAAAAAACTAGAGTATTACGGTTTTAAAAATGTAGCTAACACATGGTTTCAAAACTATTTAGTAAATAGGACTCAATATGTTTGTATAAATGGTATTTTTTCTAAAGAAAAAACAATTTTATGTGGTGTTCCTCAGGGAAGTGTTCTTGGGCCCCTACTTTTTCTCATATACATAAACGATTTGCCTTTAGCAACGTCTTTTTTTACTAATCTATTTGCTGATGACACTAGTTTTCTAAAATCATCTCCACATATCGAAACTTTAGTAATTGATGCGAACTTTGAACTAAAAAAGGCAGCTGCATGGTTTCAGGCAAACCGTTTAACACTAAATGTTTCCAAAACAAAGTTTATGATATTTAGGAATAAAAATATGCATTTTGATCCTGAGAACTGCAAATTAAAAATTGGAAATGAGATACTAGAAAGAATAGGAACTGACTGTACAAATAAATTTTTCAAATTTGTTGGACTCAAAATTGATGAATTTTTGAATTGGGACTATCAAATTGAACATGTTTCCAATAAGATTGCTAGCTCAATTTTTGCTCTGAATCAGATTAAAAACATTTTACCGTTAAACATTCGTCTACTAGTCTATAATGCACTTGTAAGGCCACATATTGAGTATGGAATTATAACATGGGGGGGCGTAAAAAATGCTAAACTACAGAAAATCAAGTCTTTGCAAAAAAGGGCAATTAGAGCAGTAAATAATAGTTCATTTAAGGCACATTCAGATCCAATATTTTTCAGATTAGAACTCGTAAATCTTGATGATACATATAAACTAGTTGTTCTATCTTTTATACAATTTACATTGTTTTTATCTGCAATTCTCATTCGTTTATAGTGGGCCAACCAATTAAACCAACCTACTCTGGTTAGGCGGGTCCAAACTACATAGTAAATTGTGATTTTCTATTTGAATTATCTCGTGCTTTGAATAAAAATATGAAATATGAGTGTGTACTCTATCTACTAAGCTAACAAAATAAAAAATTTATCATTCTTCTTCAGCAAAAGGTTTTAAAATATCATTATGAATCGGACATGCCGCTCTAAATATGTGGGTCACTGGAGATTATACTTCGAATAAATTATTTTTAGGGATACAATTCAAACTATGGACAGGTAGGACAGGTAAGTGAGGTAGAATAGGTAGGAAAGGTAGGAAAGGTAGGACATGTAGGAAAGGTAGGACATGTAGGAAAGGTAGGAAAGGTAGGACATGTAGGAAAGGTAAGAAAGGTAGGAAAGGCAAGAAAGGTAGGAAAGATAAAAGATAGGACAGGTAGGACGGGTAGGTAGGACAGATACCTCCTTCTGTGATAAATCTAGTGTTGGAACAGTGTCCAATACATCAAGGAAGTCATGAACTGAAGCGGTTTCCTTTCCATCCTCGTCAATATCTATTCTACTGCACTCCTGCAGCCTCTGAAATAAATACATCTTCATCAATTTAATACTCTACTATACTCCTGCAGCCTCTGAAATAAACCCATCCTCATCAATATCTATTCTACTACACTCCTGCAACCTCTGAAATAAATCCATCCTCATCATTCCATGTTCTACTACACTCCTGCAACCTCTGAAATAAACCCATCCTCGTCAATATAATATTCCACTACACTCCTGCAGCCTCTGAAATAAATCCATNTCTTTTCTACTACACTCCTGCAACCTCTGAAATAAATCCATCCTCATCATTCCATGTTCTACTACACTCCTGCAACCTCTGAAATAAACCCATCCTAGTCAATATAATAATCTACTACACTCCTGCAGCCTCTGAAATAAATCCATCCTCGTCAATATAATATTCCACTACACTCCTGCAGCCTCTGAAATAAATCCATATTCATCAATATCTATTCTAATACACTCCTGCAACCTCTGAAATAAATCCGTCTTCATCAATATCTATTCTACTTCACTCCTGCAACCTCTTAAATAAATCCGTCTTCATCAATATCTATTCTCCTACACTCCTGCAGCCTCTAAAATAAATCCGTCTTCATCAATATAATATTCTACTACACTCCTGCAGCCTCTAAAATAAACCCATCCTCATCAATATCTATTCTACTGCACTCCTGCAGCCTCATCAATACATATTCTAACACACTCCTGCAACCTCTGAAATAAATCCATCCTCATTCATATCTATTCTACTACACTCCAGCAACCTCTGAAATAAATTATTAAGCATCTTAACTTTAATACTATATTCAACATTTAACTTTATTCTCTTTCTTGATCATGAGAAGAGCAACTTCTATCCAAGGTAGAAGTGACAAAGGGTTGCAAATATAAAGGTTTGTAGCAAAGAATCAATTCCTATATATTTTCTGTCCATCATGTGAGTTCATTCAAGATTAAAAAATTGTCCATATTAGATTAAACTAAATGTTTGAAGAGAAGAAGTAGACAGCTAATACATGACTCTTCTCAAATGATGAGTCTTAAATGACAACCTGCAACTTTAATTTCCATATTTCTACCTTGTATTTATGGTTCTCAGTATGTATTAAAGAAGGGACAAATCTTTTCAGGTTTATTCTGTTCCCAATAAGATATTCAGGCTCAGTAGTATCTCTTTCACACCTAACAAAATACAAATTTATATTAGAAACATATCATGGTATGCGTTAATAATAGAAAATGTTTAAGGAACCCAGTAAAAATAAAGTAAATAACCAGGTACCAAAATATACTAGTAAATCCGCCATGTGTAAAAACAGGAAGATATCGTTTGCTATCCAAAATAAGTGTTGAATTCTCTTAATTTCCTTCACAGTCCTAGCAACATAAATCCGCAACTTTTTTCTGAAAGCATCAATTTTGTAAATGATACATTTCCTTGGCTAGAAAAGTAAGAATAGCGTATTCATCCTTGATCAAGCAAAGGTTTAAAGGATTCAGCTTTGATGGAACACGCCATTTTTTTACTTTAATTATGTTTTAACAATAGAAAATAAAATAGTAAAAACATTTTTACCTGACAATAATATCTTTGAGTTCTAAACTTTTAATCTCATATTTTTGCAGAGCTGAGAGCACAGGACCAAATGACGTATAAAAGGACGGAGTCTCCGCCATCATTGCCTTTCCATCATTCCCCAGTAACCGTCTCATGATGGAGAAGGTTGAGGCCTGGTTGTGCTCTGTCAGCAGTTCCACCAGAATAATATTCTCCCTCTTCAAGGTCTCTGTGTGCCGGACGGAGACCTTGGCCCACACTGGGTCGGAGAAGTCCCCTTTGACGGTGATACACAACAGGTTTCCTGTCATTAGGTAGCGGGAGATACTCAGATCCTAGATATTTCATCTTTTACCATGTTTGCACTTTAAAGCATTTATTTGTTTGTGTTCTTACTCAACTAGTTTAGGCACCCAACTTTGCCAAACAAAAAAATGGCTGAAGTTTTAACTTTTAAACAAAGCTAGGAACAATTCCATGGTTCCCAAATACAAAAAAGGCAAATCGGTCAAGCGTTATGATCAGACATAAAACAACAACAAAAACAAACAGAGATAACTACTTTATATATATATATACTATAGACTAGCTTGTGAACCCAGCTTTATCTGGATACTATACTTATTTCGTGGTTTAACAGTTTCCCAATCAAAATCGGTTAAGGGGTTCCTGAGAGTTTTGACAAAAAAGGACAACAACAAACAGACAAACAGAGATTGCTACTCTATTTTTATTGAAAACCCAGCTTTGTCTGAAAGAAAAAAATCCCACGGTTAACCAGTCTCCCCAATCAATATTTGTGGAAGATCTATTAGGTGATTTCTGAGTTATGATCGTACAAACAAAACAAAAGAGATTACTACTTAATTTTTATAATGTATATTACTTTTAAAAGTGGTTTTTGCAAAAATACAATTATGCTTGGAGAAGAAATGAGCTAATGTTAAACCTAACCTTGACTTTCTTCAAAGGTTGTACTTTAAGGGCTAAGGATATCCTGGAGGACTTGGAGAGTGTGAGACCTCGGAATTGAACAATATTGTAAACGTTCATGTCACGGTGATCCAGCTCACCCTTCAGGAACTTCCTATGCACCAAATATTTTCTTAGTTATGACCCTTCTAAAAGGGACTGTAAATGTGATTGTAAGTGACCCTCAGAAAGGCATTTCCGATTCACAACGGTTCCCTTTGCACATATTTTGAGCAATATTGAGGAAGATAGATCGTCTAAAAAAGTGCAGAATTTTGATAATTTCATTACTTATCTCTGTAGCTTATCTAAGTTACCTTTTGTCAAGACTCAGTTTAAAAGGTAACTGTTGTAAATCAGGGATGCAATTCTCTTTAATTAAAGAGACAGTTAAAATCAGGGATGCTATTCTCTTTAATTAAAGGGACAGTTAAAATAAGGGATGCTATTCTCTTTAATTAAAGGGACAGTTAAAATCAGGGATGCTTTTCTCTTTAATTAAAGGGACAGTTAAAATCAGGGATGCTATTCTCTTTAATTAAAGGGACAGTTAAAATCAGGGATGCTATTCTCTTTAATTAAAGGGACAGTTAAAATAAGGGATACAATTCTCTTTAATTAAAGGGAAAGTTAACATCAGGGATGCACTTCTCTTAGTTAAAGGAAAAGTTAATTAAAGGGTCAGTCACTTGGAATTATGTCGACAGTACCTTTAAAGGAAACTGTGGAAAGTAAATAAAGTCTATTAAAGTGAAGTTACTTGCTCAGAGTAAAATTACAGAATTATTCAATTCAAATTTAACAAAAAAAAACATGATATCTACAAATTTATTATAAAAAATTTAAGCGAAAAAATTTTATTGTGTAATCTCTAATCATTATCATAAATATTTCTCTAAAAGATAAGACAGGTTTTTACAACAACAAAAATATAAAAACTGAATATATGACTAATTTACTTACTGTATTCCTACACAGAGTGTATTGAAACCATCCGTTCTCTGTAGTCTGGTGTAGGTCTCCATATACTCCTCTTCACTACTATACCCTACTCCAGTCCGTACTGGGAGTAATCCTGTCTAAATATTAATTATGTACTCCTCTTCACTACTATACCCTACTCCAGTCCGTACTAGGAGTAATCCTGTCTAAATATTAATCATGTACTCCTCTACACTACTGTACCTTACTCCAGTCCGTACTAGGAGTAATCATGTCTAAATAAAAATCATGTACTCCTCTACACTACTATACTGTACTCCAGTCCGTACTGGGAGTAATCTTGTCTAAATATAAGTCATATTAATCATGTACTCCTCTACACTACTATACTGTACTCCAGTCCGTACTTGGAGTAATCCTGTCTAAATAATAATCATGTACTCCTCTACACTACTAAACCCTACTCCAGTCCGTACTGGGAGTAATCCTGTCTAAATATTAATTATGTACTCCTCTACACTACTGTACCTTACTCCAGTTCGTACTAGGAGTAATCATGTCTAAATAATAATCATGTACTCCTCTACACTACTATACTGTACTCCAGTCCGTACTTGGCGTAATCCTGTCTAAATAATAATCATGTACTCCTCTACACTACTATACTGTACTCCAGTCCGTACTTGGAGTAATCCTGCCTAAATATTAATCAGGTACTCCTCTACACTACTATACCTTACTCCAGTCCGTACTAGGAGTAATCCTGTCTAAATAATAATCATGTACTCCTCTACACTACTATACTGTACTCCAGTCCGTACTGGGAGTAATCCTGTCTAAATATTAATCATATTAATCATGTACTCCTCTACACTACTATACTGTACTCCAGTCCGTCCTGTGAATTATTTTAAATATTAACTTTTGACTCAGAAATGCATTCATTTACCCTAAATATAATTTATTTACCCCCCATGAAGTAAAACATGAAACTAGGGGAAAGATTCATTTCAAGGGGTTGAAGAAAAAAAGACTTTTCAAGAAAACCTGTGTAATCAAAACTCATCTATTTTTTCTATAAGCTTTAGGAAATGATGAAAACAGTAGTAACTAACAATTTGGTAACCTGACAAAATGGGAACTAACAATTTGTTAAACTGACAAATCGGTAACTAACAATTTGGTAATCTGACAAATTGGTTTCTAACAATTTGGTAACCTGACAAATAGGTAACAAAAAATTTTGTAATTAACCTTTTGGTAGATGACAAATTTTGGTACCAACAGTTTGGTGACTAAAAATTTGGTAACCTTAATAAAAAGTTGACAATCTTGTAATAAAAAAGTTGAAAAGAAGCTCTATGTGCTAAAATGGTCAACCGTACTTTTTTTTCAGGGTGGGGTGGGGTGGGGTGGGGTGAGGTGGGGTGGGTTTGGGGGTAAATATTTTCAAAGCAAGATTCATTCCGATTTCAAGGCACATTGTTAGATGTGAAACAAAAAGAAAATAAAAATACTTCACTTTTAGCTTAGTCACCAAATTGTTAGGACGTTACCAATAAGTTAGTAACCAAATTATCGTTATTAAAAACCTTTTCATTTCTTTCACTGTAGTTTTTCAAAAATAAATGTTCATGAAAAGACTAATGGAAAGTCTCTTGAATAAAAAAATATTGTATAAACCTGAACAGATTTGTTAGAGAAGTTGACGAGCTCCTCCCTGGTTGGAATGAGAGGGAGCTCCTGGTAGTCCAGCAGGTCAACCTCGGTACCTCCGCCCATCTGCTTCAAGTAGTTCATGCTCAGGTTCTTCAACATCTTCATCATATTCTGCAGCATAGCGTGCTCAAAATAGTTTACTTCCTCCTCATCAACAGACCAAACCTGTAACATGAATATTAAATACAGGGTGTCTCACGAAACATGACAGTTGGTAAATAGTTTTGAATGTCTTCGTCCGTAGACTGTATTAGATATTTAAGAATTTATGCAGTTTATTTCGTTGAAAAAATATCTTACTCAAACATGTTTTAGTTTAAGATCAATTTTACGGAAATATGACGCCATATGATAAATTTTATTATATCATATCTGTTCGGTTCCATAGTAGTAAACCTATCGTGTAAGAATTCCCATTATTACACGGTTCAGGAGGAACAATTTTAATATTGTTCGCTTTCTAGCGTTTAAGAATGCTTATTCTTACACAGTAGGTGTAGAATTTTCATTCTTTAACGCTCAGACCGTGTAAGAATGTATATTCTTACACGGTCAGAGCGTGAAAGAATGTATATTCTTACAAGGATTGCATTTAGTCTGAACATGAGGGCCGGAGGAAATTTTTTAAATACTATGACTAAGAGGGGGGAGGGGAGGATTGCATTTAGTCTAAACATGAGGGCCGGAGGATATTTTTTAAATACTATGACTAAGATGGGGGAGGAGAGGATTGCATTTAGTCTGAACATGAGGGTCGGGTATTGGTAGATATATGGTTTAGCTGGGAAAAAAAGACTTTGAATCATTTGAATTTTAGAAAGTAAAAAGCGTTTTCTATTCAACAAAACAAAATTTGTAAGAAAGAATAAGAAAATTAAAAATTAAAATCAAAAACAATAATTTTTTCATATTTCCCTGTATTCAATGCAGTATTTCCAAAAAAAATTTAAACGTAAAAAGTCAAGATAAAATGTTCCGGCCATAAACCTACCTTGCGGCCATTTTTACCGTTTTGACGTTTATTGGAGACAAACAAATAGATATATATTAAATATGGGTTTACCTTAAGCAGTCTAATAACTTGCCCAATATGTTGGGGAACCAAATCTGTAATATTTACAAACAATTGCAGTACATGACTCTTGTCCTCATCTGTGTATAGTCTCTCCATGTACTCCTATATAAACACAAGAGTTAAATAAGAAAAAATTTCCTCCAAAAAAAGTATTTGCCTTTTTGCTATTCGGAAAAATATGTGCTCCTCAATAATAATAGCAACAAAATTAAATGATAAAACACACAAACTTAAAATATCATGAATTTATATTACTGCTTAAAAATAATACTATTATCATTATCAGCACCGCAAGGTTTGCTTCTTTAGATATGTGATGACTCACATTTACATAATAAATGTTCAATATCGAACAGATAACATTTCAATCAAAACATTGCCCAAAAATGAATCATCCTGGAGTATCAATTCAAGAAATTATCGAAGGCGGAGGTGTGGTGGAGAAGTGCTAATATTTTCAGATGGGAGGGGAGGTGGGTTGAAATGTTACTTCATTTATTATTCTTAAAGTTTTCTTCCTACCCGGCCCTATATTTTCTAAATATAGGGCCGGGTGGGAATATGATTGAGTAAAAACATATTTTACCTTGATGGGTGCATGAATATGCTTGAGTAAAAACATATTTCACCTTGATGGGTCCATGTATATGGTTGAGAAGAAACATATTTCACCTTGATGGGTCCATGAATGTGGTTGAGAAAAACATATTTTACCTTGATGGGTCCATGAATATGGTTGAGTAAAAACATATTTTACCTTGATGGGTCCATGAATATGGTTGAGAAGAAACATATTTATCTAGGAAATTACCCATGAATATTAGGAAACAAACAGCAAAAATTTCGTACACTGAAGTCTCATCCTTCCTTTCTGGGTAACCCTGTATAATATTATCTGGGTAACCCGGTATAATATTATATGGGTTACCCGGTATAATATTATCTGGGTAACCCTGTATAATATTATCTGGGTTACCCGGTATAATATTATCTTGAATTACCTAAGAACGCCCAGGCGTGAAGAGAACGCAGCATAGGTGTAAGCTCAACCTCCCTCTCACACTTCTCTAATGTGTTCTCCATGACCTCAAGCAAGGTGTTTACTTTGTAGTTTCTTCTAAATATATACATCATCTCAACCTCAGGTTTATCATGGCGTAAATGAACGGTGTACTCCAGCTCTGTTCCATTCTCCAGTCTAAAGAATCTATCCACTACGGGGAGTTTAGAGATATGCATGAATATATCATTCCCAACATGATCTTGGTTCGCGCGAACAAAATAAAAAACTTCAGGATTATTTTTTCCTTCTGATGAACCAACAATGTGACCCTTAATCCACTTTGCGTTAGTGCGATAGTTGTTTTTTTCCTCTCTGGACATTCCCCCTCTTCCTCCTCTATTCTCCCCTCTTCCTCCTCTTTCATCTCCTCTTCCCCCTCTATTCTCTCCTCTTCCTCCTCTATTCTCGCCTCTTCCTCCTCTATTGTCCCCTCTTCCTCGTCCATAATCTCTTCTCTCATTATCTCTTGTTCCGTTCTGTTTCTTCCCTTTTCCTTTCTTATATTCCCATTTTCTGTTTCTTCCACTTCTTCTGTCCAAGCTTGCTCCTCCCTCTGATGTATCTGTATCTTCTGCAAATCCATCAAAAGCCCCATTAGAATATACATCTGAAGCTCCATTAGAATATCCATCTGAAGCTCCATTTGAAGCTCCATTAGAAGCTCCCCTCGCTCCTCCTTCTGCACCTGGCATTGTGTTAAACCCAGACTTACGATTTTTCTGAAAAATAATATTAAGAAATATATAATGAGTTAAAAGTCGAGGTTTTAAGTATTACTGAGCACAATTTTATCAGCAGCCCCTTTCCAATCAATCCAATCAATATTGTTCATGCATCTTAAATGTATTTCACATGGGCACTCAGCATTGTTCATTTGAGGCCACGAGGACCCAGCCCTAAGTCTGTTCTAGCCGCGGCGCTCCAGTTCCCCCAGTATGTCCATTGTCCGAGCAACGGTGCTCCACTGCCCAGTCCAGAAAGTGTTTAAGAAATTCCCAATTATTTTAAATAAAGTAAAGACAGGGTTTAGTAATATCTCGCCCAAAAATTACGCAAAAAAAAACTTAAAATGCCACGTCTTTATACTACATTATTAAATCCTACTAAGAATGACTCGGATTGTGAATCCGATTCAATCCGTTTTTGCTTTAAATAATATTACTTGACACTTAATACAAATATTGTCAAGTAATAACTTTATAATTGTGAAAACCAGAAAACGAAAGATGTCAATTTTTAAAGTTCTACTGTGGATGTACAGTTCGTACAGTTTACGTTCAGTGAAGAACTTGTTAATCTGTGTGTTGGTTCAGGTTTAGAGAGTAACTGATGGATATTGGATGGAGTTGGTGGTGGGGGGGGGAAGATAAAGGCCCTGTCTGCCGCGGTCCTAGACAGGCAGAGGCTAATGTAAAAACATCGGGCGTGTGAGCCAGGTAAGCTTTAACTTCACTTGTATGAAGCTGTCATACTTTATCCATGGTTATACTACACACACAGTGTCAGTACACACTGCTAGTGCTTTGTGCATGTTGGAGGCACCGGACCGGTAACTCTCCCCAAACTAACACCACAGCGCCGGGTCAGTACAAAACGTTAACACCATGACATCTAATGACGGTGATTCCCCGTAGCAGGGGGAAAACTTTTCTCTGTTAACCCTATTTCAGTATTTTAGAAATATTCGAATTCAATCCTTGAACATAACTAGTCGACGACAGATCAATTATACACTTTATATATGGTATTGGATTCAGTGGTGACTTAATGGGGAGGGGAAGAGGGACGCCCCCCTCCCAAATTAGAAGAAAGAATTGCATCTTCTAGCTCTTTAATTTTACTTTTTAAGAATAGATTAAAAATTCCAGATCCACTTCATCACTCAAAATTAATTTTTTTTTTTTAAATCCCAGACTTAACACATCTACCACCAGCCACCCTAATACCCCCAAGCTCCTCTTCGTGGTTTTGACATAAAATTGACTTAATTCGATGTAAAAAAAAATCCAGGAGGAATTTTTTTAGTGGGGGGAATAAAAACTTCCTAAAATCCAAGAGGATCCGGTGGGTGCTATGGAAACGCCTCAACACGGAAACGTCTCAACGCGGAAATGCCTCAAAAACCGGTTTTGAGGAATTTCCGTTTTTTTTTGGGAAATCCCTCAAAACTGGAAAATGTTGAGGGATTTCCGAATATTTTTGAGGCGTTTCCTAATATTTAAAGTTGAGGTGTTTCCTCTTTTTTTTTGAGGCGTTTCCGTTTTTTGAAAAAACTTTTAAAACTTTATTTTGTTGAGGCGTTTCCACTTTTTTTTGAGGCGTTTCCGTTTTTTTTTGAGGC
>NW_019396230.1:0-21363 GCF_000591075.1 Eurytemora carolleeae
GTTTTCAAAAAAATGCAAAAAAAATCATTTCTGACACCCCTAGGCTTAGTACGTCAATATAATTCACCAAAACCATACTGCAGTCCTTCAATTATCATACAGGGAAATTTTCATCTTTCTAAACATCCCAACGAAAGATTTGACAGGTTCTTTATTAATTAAGTCTATTTATGAAAGTTTTGTATTTTGTATCTAAAGGTTTCTTAAATATTCCTGAATACAGACACGTCTGCTTTATAGTCGTGTACTCCAGTTTTGCACAATGGAACCTGCAGTGGAAAATATCGCATATCCTGGCCTTTAATATATCTCTGTACTCTTTTATCTCTGGTATTACGCAGAGTCAAAAACGTGTAGAAATGTAGTATTTCGTGCCGGTACGACTATAGGCCTAGTAAGCCAAGCCCTTGAAAGCTTATAAGCAGTCTGTAATATATCTAGTCTGTGGTATTACATTATTTATGGGTCGGAGGTGTACTGCAAAGTGTACTGGATTGTGTACTGCATGGTGTGTGTACTGTCTTCAGGGTAAACTCATGGGGAAAGGGGGGTATTTTTACAGGTCGAAAAAAATTAATTCAATTTAATTGTCAAGTTATTTAATTTTTAAGAGAAAGAACTGACACATTTTAAAAGTTCGAAAATATTCTGTCAAAAAGCTCCGGCCAATTCTACACAATTATGATTCTTCAATCTTATCAAATATATATTAATGAGAGTATATTAGCACTACAGTGGTAGGCGATTATATCAATACAATGAAGACGATTTTTATTTAAGTTTTGATTGTTAACAATTGTTGTTTTAGATTTACAAGTTTAAAAGTAATCGAAAAGAAGCGTTTTAATCGACAGCTGCTCTTTGCTTCCATGTTTATGTGTATCAATGCTGTTTAAAAACTTGATATAAAGCCAAAATTGTAATCGAAAGTCGTCTTCATTGTATTGATAATTGATATAGGCGACGACGACGGTAACTAAGTCTATATTTCTAAATTGTTATAGGTCATCCGATTTGTTCTATATACAAAAAACACCTTTCTTTAAGCCAGAATTTTCTTGGTATTAAAATTAGCAAACAATTTTTTACTTTGATCCCCCTAACTCCCCCTAACCCAACCTGGATAATTGTTGCCCCTTTATTTAAATGTTTCTGGTAAACACAAATCCAGTTATTAAGTAGTTAACGTAGTTAAAGGCTGGTTGTGTAGATGACATAACATGTCTTTCACCTTTATATTATTAACTACTTTATTTTGTTGTTTCCAGGTAACTTTTTCTCATCTGTTGATTTAATTTTTTTACTGCATGATTAAATGACCAAAATCTTTAAATTCCAATACTTTTTTATGATGTAATTCTTTAATGGGGGTTGGATGGTTTTTAAAAATATGTAACTCAATTTCCTTAATTCATGTTTATAATGGACAATATGTTTTAAGAAAAATATTATCAATGACCTCGTCCCATGAGAAAATTAAATTCATTCAGTTCAGTTGTGGATTTCAATTCAAATCCTTAAATTGATGTTGAAATCCAATTTGGAAGATTTTTTTTACATTTCTTGATATTTCTTCAAATATATGAAGGCAGTAAAATATTTTAAACATTTGTATGTAATAACTTGAATTTGATCATTTTAGTTTTGAGTATTATTTCCCAGCTGTGGTTGTTATATATTCATCCAATTTCCTGCAACAACAAACTTGATTTTGATATCAAAGCATTAAAAAGGTCTTTTAAAAAAAATACTGAAAGCAAAATAGTTAATTCAACCTTAGTATTGTCATATTTGGAGAGTTTCAGGTCGTCTTTACAGTCTCATTCTTGTGGGTAACCCTGTATCTCTGTTTTTTGCAAAGAAACATACCAAAATAATCTTAATTTATGCCGAAGTTCTAAAGTTCATGACTCCCTGTAACAACACCCGACTAGACCAGATAGCGTAGATTTTACGCAGACCCCGTCGAATGCGTTGATTTCGACGCTACAAAATTTTAAAAAGGAATTTTTTTAAAATATGTTGAAACCCGATATCAGACCCCTCCATTTTCCCCCCATATTCTTCACCCCCCTTCCCTTTTTGGCCCAGAGACGAAATACACTCTGTTTAAACGCAGATCATTTTGCTCCTCCCCCCATCCCCCACCCCTCTTATAAGGTAAGAATTGGTAAGGGCAGAAATTTACTCATTTCCGACTCGCTAGAGAACGACCCACATGGTGAGATTTTGACCCCCCACCACGAATTTNTTTTTGGTGCGTTTCTTAACTTGGGTCTTTAATAGCGACTCAAAATGGTTGAAATATGTCAAAATTAATTTTTTTTTTAATTTCAAAGCAAAAATTTTGCCGCCGAAAAAAACGTTTTCTTGCGCGGTTTAACTAGCAGTTTTTTTCGCTCTTTTCGGCGCAGAGATTGCTTTTAAAAGGCGCTGAAATATGCAGTCTTTGGTGACCTTTTTCTGCGCAGAAAATGCTTCAAAAAGCGTCGAATCAAACGGGCTTTCTTCTGGGTTCAAATTTCACTGTCAAAGCTGTCAAGCTGTTGCTCCAAGCTGCTCAATTCAAAACCATGAGAAACTACGTGGGGGGTCACATGGGGGGGATGTGAATTTGATACCCAGACAAAATATGAGATGCGGCGAAAAACGAGTTGAAATCGTAACATTTAGACGAGGTTTGCTTAAGAAAGAGGTGCGCTCTTTTAATGGGCCGAGACGTAGCTCTTTAAGAAGAAAAGAACGCTCTCTGGTCTGGTCGGGCAATTACTTGATTCTTTCGATCGTAAAACATTAAATAGGCCATTAAAAAAAATCAATGCAGAAGACTGTTTTAAAAGAAAGAATATTAATTCATACAGAATGTTTTTTTTTTGTTGTGAACTGGAATGACATTTTGTTTGCATCAATAATTAGGTTGTTTTTGTGTAAATATTTTCTTTATCAGCCCCCCTCCCTTCACATAGATGTGAAAACGGAGGTTTTAGACAGTTGCATATAATTTTATGATCATCTTGAAATTATCATTTTATTTTTCAGATCTCTGCAACTGATTGGGGACTCCAGGCCAGAATGGTTGACACAGTCGATGATCAAATCTACAGTAATCCGCCTTTATCTGCCTTCGTTAGACATTTTCCGTCCTCTGATTCACTGGATAGTAGCCCTCCGGTTTACAGCAGTCCTCCTGTAGTTGGAGAAAATACTCTTTTTAAATCCAGAAACAATGGATTAACTGCTCCTGTTAATCCAGGAACTAGATCTCTGTACTCTGTAGTACCTCTAGTAGATACCGGAGATACTGTTGACCCTGAATCGTCCTCGCCGAAGCAGAACTTCTACCTGCCTCCTCCATACTATCTGGGAGCTAAACAAGGACAAGTTCCACTTTATTCAGTTGTTCCCATACCAGCAGCTATTGATTCAGCCTCTAATGTTGTTAATATTCCGAAATCAACAACTGATCCCAATATCTACTCTAAACCTCCATCTTCTCTGTATGCTGTTGTTCCTATCAGCAGTGTAAAGGATGACACGGTCTACAGTAATCCACCGGTAGAGGAGCCATCTTATCCAGTTAACACTCCACAGTACATAGGTTCAAAACCTGGACAGCAAGTGCTGTATGCTGTGGTTCCTATTCCTCAAGCAAGGGGAGCCTCTGGCCTTGATCGTTACAGTAGTCCTCCCTCAGCACGACTAGCTGGTGGTAACTTCGGAGCTGAACTATACAGTAGTCCTCCCTCAGCACGACTAGCTGGTGGTAACTTGGGAGCTGAACTATACAGTAGTCCTCCCTCAGCACGACTAGCTGGTGGTAACTCGGGAGCTGAACTATACAGTAGTCATCCCTCAGCGCGACTAGCTGGTGGTAACTCAGGAGCTGAACTATATAGTAGTCCTCCCTCTGCGCGACTAGCTGGTGGTAACTCTGCTCGTGTTCTTCAGCGGAACTCAGCTGTTTCCCAGGGTAGTCCACAAGAGACAATCTACAGTCAACCACCATTTTGATTTTACCTGTCTTAGAAAGTTATTCATGAGAAAGCATGCATCAAGTCCCCATGTTTTATGTGAAACGAAATTTATTTTTAAGAATTAAGGCTGTGATTTTATTTCAAGACTATTAGTTTTATGAATTTATAAATACATTTTATTGTGAAATTTATTCAGATTCTTTCAACTGTTATTAATATTTGGTTTTGGATTCTTTTCTGAATATAAGAATCAAGAATCTTAGTGCTAGATTAACTTTAAAAAAACTATTGAAAATCATTATAGAACTTTCGGCGATTGAAAAATGTAACAAAATTGATATTTGAGCCAATGTGAAGGTATAATTTCATTTTAAAACAAAAGGGAACATTTTGGCTGAATTTTTATACACCGCTTAATGCAAAATAAACATAATTTTATTTCAAATTCACATGAATGGGTGTAAAAAACATTTCGAGTTCTAAAGCTTGTGCATCCGACCTACAAAAAGTGTTCATCCGACCTACAAAACTGTCCATCCGACCAACGAAATGTGTGCATCCGACCTAAAAAAATTGGCAACCGACCAACAAATGTTGTACATCAGACCTACTAAGTTTGTTCATCTGAGCTACAAATGCAGTGCATCCGACCTACTGCAGTTAAGTGTGCAACCGATCTAGATTAGGTCGGATACAAATTAACTTTTTTCAATTGAGTGTGTATCCGTCACACAGTTCATCGGTCCAACAGCAGCTAGAAGCTGCTGAAAAACCACGTGCGGGTAGGTCCGAAGTATAGTAGGACGGATGTAACGTTGGGCGGATGTAATACAATCCATAAATGGAGTGTAAATTGGAAAAAATGACATTGTTTTTAATGCCACCTAACAATTCAAGGAATCCGATAGCCAAATATTTTTTAGAAAATGATTTAAAAGTTATGTAAATATATTTTACAAAAAAGTATAACAAATGTTTTGAAATAGCTACCAAGTTATTTTTAAAGTATAAATTTTAAAATTTACCCCTTGAATATTTTAAAATTATTATTTCCCCAATTACCTGAGATTGGATTTAAGTTAGTTAACAATTTGGTAGTTTTCCAGAACAATATTAGAGGATTTATGGAAACGCATTTTTCTCTTGTATACAATTTTTTTAAAGGTTTGCTGCCCCCAACACTAATCACAGAGAACCAAAAAATGTTTAACGAATAGATTAAAAAAATTTAAACAATAAGATTTGTATTAAAAATTCAGCCAAATCGGAGACGGCAGGTTGTCTTTGTTTTAGAATATTCTTTAATGCATAATTCTTGTTTCTGTCTTAATAATTTCAGGTGTTTTAATCTTGCAAATATATTTTTTTTATTAAAGTCTTGATAATATTTATATTCATTAAAAATAATGAAAAACAAAATAAAATTATGATGATCTTAGAGCCGGATCACATAGTTCTCCAACCTGATCAAGAAACCGTGTTTTCAAAATTTCAAACTTCATCTTAGGTATTGCAGAATGTATATTGTATAGTTTGAAATAAAAACTTGGATCTTGCAGAATTTATAGTTTGAAATAAAGTTACAAGACTTAATAGTTTGTTACGAGTGGTCGGTTCCGTTTTACAAGACAAACATCTCATCTAGAATTTTAAAAATTCCCATTTTCTTAGGTTTAAATTACTTTCCTCTGCAACTTGTGCATGAAATTGAGCTGATATGTTAATTAATATATTTCAGACTGAAACATTATACACAGTTCTAACAGGTTTTAGAATTTTTGAACATTTTGGATTAGATAAGTTTATAAAAAATTTATAAATGAAAAAGCAGGTATAATTTGATATCTTACTGCCCCATGAGATAGGGTTTTATGACTGTCTGAAATTGGACAAAAATATATTCTAATAAAAAAGTGCCGATTTATTAATGATCTGCGTAAGTCGCCTAAGGTCAATGTTTTAAACAATTGTGCCATTTTTGAAGTGATATTACCGGCATGAAGGACTATGAGGACAAACGGAGTTCTAAAATGATTATTTTGTTTCATAGAGGGAAACGGGAGGGTCTTGGATGAAGACATTGAGAGGGGGTCTTGGATGAAGAGGGAGGGGCCGGTGGGTGGTCTTTGGATGAAGAGTAACGGGGCCCGGGGGTCTTAGATGAAGGAGGGGGCTGGGGGTCTTAAATAAAGAGTGAGAGGAAACGGGGGGTCTTGTATGAAGAGGGAGGAAGGGGGGGATCCTTGGATGAAGATGGGAGGAAGGGGGGATCCTTGGATGAAGAGGAGGGGGGGGGGTCTTGAAGGGAGGGGGATCTTAGCTGAAGAGTGAGAGAGTATGGTTTTCCTAGATAAATCATTATGTCCTATTTATCTATCAACTGAACAATCCCAAGCTGAATTGCTGGATTAAATGTTACACGTGTTTTATAAAAATAAATATTTGATCACAACTCAGATATAATATGACTAGTATATGCAATTATAGAAAGTCTAAAAAATTAGATAAATAATTTGTAAATTGAACACTTACAGAAAACTAAAAGATAACATTCTTGGGTTAAGTCAATCAATTCTTAGTATATTCCAAAGCTTGTAAGTATTAGGTCTATCTAATTTTTAACCAGATTGAGTCGATTTTTAACTTCGATAAATACAAAAACAATTACGATAAATTTTCAGGATTTTCTTGTAAAATTTTCCTTCCTGTATAAAATCATAACCGGTTATATAATCTTTATAGAGGATGATGATACAATGTTCAAGTTAAGAAACTTAAAAGATGAAAATACATTAGAAATGGTAACTTTTCCAAATTGTTTAATAAACGTCGGCATTAATACTTGAACACACACGATTAATACCATAATTCGTTTTAAGATATTTTCTTCAGTCAGAAAAAAATGAAACTCTTAGTTTAATTTAAGTTTAATGTGAATAAATAAACGTAAATTTGATTAAATTAGTTCTAGATATTAACAAATAAAATCATACGGTGGGACACGAATATACCAATTCAATGAAGACGACTATCAGTTTCACTTATATCAAGCTTTTAAAACAGTGTGAATACAAAAATAAATGGAAACAAAGAGAAGCTCTTATTTAAAAAGGCTTCTCTTTAATTACTCGTAAACATGTATTTCAAAAAAAACTTGTTAACACTAAAATCTTAAATAAAAAGTAGTCTTCATTATATTGATGTTATCGCCTACCACCGCCGTAGTAAAATTGTTTGTGTTCGAAAGTCGCGTCCTTACGGTATTTTTCGTTTACCATTGGTTTTAGCACAAAAACCGCAATTAGATTCTTGTTATGAATTTTCCGAATTTCTGAATGTTCAACTTTCTTTAGGATTCAAGGACTCTCTTTCTCCAGCTCGTCCTCGGATATGAGCTCGAAATCCTCAAGATCAGGTTCACTGGATTGTCTAGCTTGCCTGGCCCCTAGACTGTTATCTGAGAGAAGGCTGCCGAGGACTTGTGATATACTCTCTGGATGGAGGATGGAGGACATGGTTGGGAGAACCGAGGCTGCTGGTAACAACGAGGATAGTTGGGAGGTCAAGATGGATGTTGTTGTTGTTGTAGATAAACTAAAATATTAACTTTAAATTTGTGTAAATCTTATCAATTTGAATGTTGAGAAACAAAACTCAAGAACTACACACAACAGATTACAACATGTTAACTGGAAAAAAAATATTTTAAAAAATTTACAAGTAAAAAGTTTAATANCCTTGCTTCAGGGGAAATAATAGGAAAGCAACCTGAACATATTATCAGCATCATCTGAATCTGACTCATCAACACCCTTGATCCGTCCAACAGGGCCTTCAACCTCATCCACGTCAGAAACATCACTAAAAACAATATCATTTTCCCCTAAAAACTAAAATTTGTGCTACATCGCTGGCTTTTTGACCTCGTAGCTCCTCTAGCTTAGCTTGTATGACTTTTATACACAAGTATGAGAAAAGCAAATTTTTTGGTTACATAATACTAATTGATATTAGATAATTAAGAACATTTTTGTTCTTCTCAATTACTCTTCAATAAAAGGAGGTATGACCGAAAACATTTAAGATTTCAATTTGAATTTACTTCAGTTTGACGTAACCTCAACTGTTTCTTTATCTACCTCGTTAAAAATCTTTAAATTTTATAGTTGTTAATATTTCCTTTCATTTACACCACATTTTTACTGGATGCAAATTGTATGCTAATTTTAGAATCTATTTAAAAAAAAAACATTTCTTTCTATCCTAAAAAATAAAACTTACTCATCAATATTATCAGCTGGTATAAGATCAGCGTCGAGGTCAAGGCTAGGTCGGCTAGGCTGGTCAACCTCCTCGTGGGACGGAATACAAAGGTCAGTCCCAAGACTCGTACTTAAACTATCCTCTGAAACAAACAAAAAGCATGATTCGGGATTAAATCCAATTTAATTAAATCGAAACATAAATATTTAACAAACCAACATAAACAACGAACAAAATTTATGAATCAGAAACAAAAAGTTTAGGCAGTGAATATCAGTTTAGTTGGTAAAGCTAGTCGATATTCCAACAAAAGTTTTCCTCCCTCAACGAATCAATACAAGAAATCACAAAAAATCATCCTTGTTGCAGAACTAGTAATAATAAATAAATCAATCAGTTGTTTGATCGATCAAATTGGGTGCAGTACCTGGTTCCTTATCTATATTTGGTTTGGTATGAATATCTAGACTAGCTAGGGTTTCTGAACTCTGCTCCGGAAGGAATTCTTCTAATTCAACATTTTCCTGAACAACAAAAAATTACCAAAAATATCAATCCTCCTGAAACTACCTGAGGTGTGGTAGTTTTCTCCCTGTAACTACCTGAGGTGAGGTAGATTTCCCCCTGGAACTACCCGAGGTGAGGAAGATTTCCCCCGGAAACTACCTGAGGTGGGGGCAGATGTCCCCCTGAAACTACCTGAGGTTGGGCAGATTTCCCCCTGTTACAACCCGAGGTGAGGTAGTTTTCTCCCTGTAACTACCCGAGGTGAGGAAGATTTCCCCCTGAAACTACCTGAGTAGGGGCAGATTTCACCCTGTAACTACCTGAGGTGGGGCAGATTTCACCCTGTAACTACCTGAGGTGGTGCAGATTTCCCCCTGTAAACTGCAAGGTTGGTGAGACTAACCAATATTTCTCCAGCCAGGAGCAAGCTTGGTTCTAAACTCTTGTTTCTAAAATATATTTGATTAAAGAAAAGATATAATTTAAAAAAAATCATTACACCCCTTTTGAACACAATTTTTTCTCACTGATTTAAAGAATTTCCCCCTCCCCCCCGATCACTGAAAATCCGGGGGGGGGGGATTCTTCTTAAAAATGTTTAAAAATATTTACATGAAGATTTACAAATACGTTTCCAAATCTATATTTTTTATCAACTACAAAAGATAAAGATCCTATCAAGTTTCAACTTATAATTAAATTTCCGCTTGCGGCCATACCAGAAAATTGAACAACCCTGTTCTTCAGAAATGATTGAGTCTCACGAACAAAAATATCCAATTTCTGTAAGATTAATTGCAAATATTTGTGCAACAAAGCATGCGAAAAAATGTCTGCGGTTTTCACTTCACAGAGGAAACCGTGGCTGTAGTAAGTAAATAGAAACACCAAAATAAAAAATAAAAAATGATAGAACAATACTTAAAGTTAAAAATCTTCAAAAATGAATAATTTTCTGGATAGAAGCCCCCCCCCCCCTCTTCATATATTTCCTCGAAATGCGCTTCGAAGAAATCAGTCCAAATAAAAACAAAATATAAAAGGTATGCGGGAATGCGTAATTTCCAGTCGTAGGTATAGAAAGCAAGGATTTATTTTAAGGTTCAATTTAAACGGATTCCTAAGAAATCATCTTTTAAAAATAATTAAGAGTGGAAACAAAAACGTAAACTCTAATTTTGTAATATTTTCTTGGAATAGATGGTTTGTTACGCAACTTAAGTCACACAAAGCTTGCACTGTCTAATGTCTGTTACGTCAAACATTTATCATTCAATCAATTTTTTTCGGAAATAGTAAATCTTATGGGTAAGCAAGCATATATAATGTTAACAATCAGGAAAATTTTACATTTTTACAAATCTTGAAGTGTTACAGTCTGACTAAATATTGAGAACAAACTTTGATATATTTACAAAAATACATATTCCGACGCTTCTTGTAAGAACATTTTATACCTAGATAAGTGAATCAGAAGAGTAGGAATGCAGAACAGTGAAAGAGCTAACGAGTGCATAAACAATGGAGTAGAAATTCTGGTTCCTAAAACATTTTAAAATATCAAATATAATTTTCTAATTTTGATTTCAGATTTGTAAGAAAATAATTTTAACGAATAAAAGTAGACAACATTTTTTTCGGACAAATCATTGCCATCTTCTTGCTAGACTTTGATTTTAAGTCCAATTTGTGAATCGTTGATGGGACTCATTACTCCAGTTACATAAATTAAGCTACCGAGAAAAAATAGGTCAAAACTCTAAATATTTTGAGAGTAAGTGAGAAAAGAAAATGATAAAAAATTACCTAATAATGCTAAAGAAGAGAAGAATACAGACATAATAATACAAAATCTGAGAGGGTATTCTACCCTCAGTAGCAACAGACCAGAATAAATCTAAAAAATGATTATATAAAGATAGATTTAATACCAACATACAGAAATAAATGTATTCCAATATAATCCCCTAGTTTAGTAACCCACCTAGATACTTAGAACTCTTAAACCAGGGTAGAAGCATTACCTTGGTTATACATTGTCCCCAAATCAAATCGGGCAAGAGGTTCTTGAGTTATGATCGGACAAACAGAGATTACTACTTTTTATATGAAGATAATAAGATAATGGGGTCGGGGTACATATGGTTGAAAATCTTTCCCCTCCCCATCTTCTAGAAATTATTATAATCATAAAGGTTTATTTACACGCAAAGATATAAATACATATATAAATGGTGTAGTTTAAATGTTTTTAGATTCTTGTTGCAGAATTTGAAGAAAATTTTTTTTGTACAAATTCATTGTAGATGATTTGTGATATGAGATCTGCAAGAACCCCTATCTTGAGCAACCCAGACCGCCTACAGAAATATCCGAACCGTACCGCTAAGAAAACTTCTGAACCAGCCCTGCCACCTACACTAGGAGGGGTACCACCTGGAGGAATGGCATGATCGTAGTCACGATGCGTAAGTGCAGGGAAAACTTGCCATTAACTATTTTATTATCAATTAAAAATCTAGATAAGTAATTTCTCACAACTTAAATTTTACGAGAATTGCTCTTTTACAGTTTGTATCGACCACTGTTAAATATCGACAGGACAGTTTAGGAAGAGTGCGGCGGAGTTTTTTCGAAGAATAATTTTTTGTTATATGCATTTTCAATATGTACACGGGCCTCCAATCTACATCATTCACTTGAAAAAAGAAATGTTTAGTTGCACATAAATGATTATTGCTCATTGGTGAAAAGATATTAATAAAAAACACTAATTTTAATCTTATCATAAAGGTTTTTTGTTTCTATCATGAAATCCTTGCAAAAGATTAAATTAAAGATTCAGAACAGTTTAGAAAATCAGCTAATTTGGAGAAGAACAACACTGGACAAAATTATCTGGGATTATTTCATCCCCCAGTTTTCATACCACAATGTCCATGTTTTTATCTTCCCCCCCCAAGAAAATATAAAAACGTTCGTGTTCGTGTTCGTGTTCGTGTTCGGTTCGTGTTCGTGTTCGTGTTCGTGTTCATGTTCATGTTCATGTTCATGTTCATGTTCGTGTTCATGTTCATGTTCATGTTCATGTTCATGTTCATGTTCATGTTCATGTTCATGTTCATGTTCATGTTCATGTTCATGTTCATGTTCATGTTCATGTTTATGTTCAATTCATAGCGAAAGTTCGATGTTTTAAAAGCCGAGTTTTTGCAATAAATAAATCTGAAATAGCGTGAAGGCCATATATATAAATAAAATGATGAAAGGAATTGTTGCCTAATTGATCCTTAGCTTGATAGAAGAGTAAACTAACACAAATTGTTTCTTATGAAGTATTTTCTAACATCAATCCTGTCTTAGTAATTGCACGAATTCATTCTTATAGGGACTGAGAGCGTAGTGTAGTTGACAACAATACCCTTGAAACCTTTATTTCATCAATAATGTGGAAAACAATTGTCCTTTTTCCAGGTTTAAAAGAGATTAATTCTGATCATTTCTAAATGTTTTCCATCAGTAGAAATGCGGAAGTCACTTTAGTAGAGAAACAAAAATTAGAAATAATTAAATGACAAAATACATATTATAAACATTGATATCTAGTTCATGCTTGATCAAACAAAGCTTTAAAGGATACCGTTATCAGTAGGGGATTCTCATATTTGATTGGAGGGTCACTTTCAGTCCTTTTATTGTACAGTAGTTAACTCAACCCAGTTTAAACCAAAGTTTAACATTTATGTTCACATGAATTAATAAATAATGTGCAACATTGAATTTTAAAATAATGTATTTGAATTTTAATAATTATGTTATGAAGTCGTATGCTCTAGGGCGTATACAGGGGGGGGGGGTTACCCTACAATCCAAAGAAGAGAGGTTGGTCGTACGCCTATGATCGAGTGTAAGTATTCTACATAAAAATAATAGTACTTCATACTTGCATGAAATCCAGAAAAGGAGACAAAAAAAGAAATTCTTTTAAATTTTCAGTTTTATTTCAAACATAATAACACATGTGACCTTATAAAGTATAATTTCCAGATGTTAAAGTCGGAAACTGTTGATTTTGTGATGTCATTAAGTATATTATATTCAGGAGAGAAAAAAATAATTGTTTAGAGTTAGTTTTGAATACTACAATATATATATTTTGATATATTTGTCTTATCTAATATACGTCAAAATAGTTGAACACAACGGGCTCAATTTTAGTGCCAACTCTCATGACCCCAGGTCCCCCAGGGAAGGGTCTGGGTATATAAAAAAAATGATTTTCGATAACCAACGGAAACTATGAAAAATTTGGTTAGTTTTTTTTACATTAATATTTTTTATCCGAAAATTCTATTTCCCCTAAGAATATATTTTTCCCTTTAATGGAACATGTCAAAAAGCCTCAATTTTTTTAACTAATTACTCGCCATCAATAGGAGTTATTATACAATAATAAACATGCTTCTGTCTGTTTACCTCTGCTGTTCTAAGTTTTATTTTGCTAACAAGGGTTTCCAGCTCAAGGGCAGATAATGTATCAGGGCTCAGGGGGGTCCATCTCTCTGTATCCTGCACATATATTAAAATTATACCCGGGCTCAGGGGTGTCCATCTCTTTGTATCCTGCACATATATTAAAATTATATCTGGGCTCAGGGGTGTCCATCTCTCTGTATCCTGCACATATATTAAAATTATATCTCAGCTCAGGGGGGTCCATCTCTCTGTATCCTGCACATATATTAAAATTATATCTGGGCTCAGGGGTGTCCATCTCTCTGTATCCTGCACATATATTAATATTATATTTGGGCTCAGGGGTGACCATCTCTCTGTATCCTGCACATATATTAAAATTGTATCAGGGCTCAGGAGGGTCCATGTCTGGATTTGTTCAATGATCGTAGTCAGGGTTGTACTCAGGAATTTGATTTATTCTCACTAGGGGGCTCGGTACCATTAGAGCCCATAAACCCCCTGGAAATCAGAATTCACTGATACTGGGGAAAAGGAGCTGAGCCCCATAGCCCCCCCCCCCCAGTACGCCTGTGATTATAGTTCCAAGTGTCGGCTCTCCAATTTGTAACGTTTTTCTCCAAGTTTACTACCACAATGGAAAATATTATTGAAATTGGACATCAAAAGGCAAGTTCATCTTTTTTTTAGTGAAAGTTTGTTAATTTTCCTATGAAAATCATAACTTATACCCCCCCCCCCTCTCCCTAGAACAAATACCATACTTCTGAGTGAAATGGGGAGGGGGGTGGACTTTATACCACTGTATATGAAATAATATATGGAGCCCCTGAAAATACAAAAAATTAAAGAAAAAAATAAACTGAGATGCTAAGTTACTTTTGATTTATCAATTTTTAAGACTTTCTATCTTTAGATAATATCTAAAAATATGGTTTTGACAAAAAATATTTCATCATTTGATGATCTGAATTTATCGAGAAAAAAAATATCAAGCTTGTGATAACTTTAAATAGAGCATAATTTTTATTTTATCCCAAGAAACTAACAATCTTTTATTTCTTCAAAATTTATTGTGAAAACTAAAAACTTAAAAATAAGACGAATACAAAAAATTGAAACAATATTTTCTTAAATATTAACCTGGGTGTGATCTGAAGGAACTTTAATAGTCGGCCAAACCCGCTGCGTCCATGTTATATATAAGTAGCTTAGCAGGCATACATAAGCAGTTGAACTAAACACACAAAATAATTAAAAAATTTTACATTGATAACCAGGTGACTGGGGAATAGGAAGACGATATTATAGCAATACCAAGTGTATTTGATGTTCTTGCGAAGCAATTTTAATTAAAAGTAACTTATTAAATCACTTATTACTGTCTCTTGTATATTTAAAGTCATAAATTGAGTCCTATTATAGAGTTTATCTTGTTATCAGTGTTGTGAGAAATTATAAAAATGTCTTGTATTAACTCAACAAAAACTTTCTTAACATTTTTATTCTATATTTATTTATTTATTTGCTGTTACGTTATATTTTAGGTCTAATTAATTCTAATTTTATTGCGCAATAATTTGATCTTAATTTGCGAACTTATAGAAATGCATTTGCAGATATCTAATGAATGCAATATTTGGGAAAGGGGGGAGGGCAAAGGAGACTATAAATTTATTTTTAAAGGTATGTACATTTTTATCCGCAACATTTTGACTTCCTGAATCCGGATCCGAATCCACACAAATATGCGGATCCGCCTAACTTTAAAAAAAACTTTTTGTTTTAAAAACCCAAATCTTAACTGATGAAAAGAGATTGTTAAAAAAATTGTTAGCATACAAATATGCGAAAAAAAAGAAAAAAATTGAACATTCATCTTTTGTTAAAAAAAAACAGCAAATTTTTAAAGGGAATGTTCATGACCTGGATCCAGATCCTGATAATTGGTTTAACAGCTAATAATTTCTAAATAATCTAAAAACCTGATAATCGAGTTATCAGATAATAATCTTTGAATAATATAAACACCTAATAATCGGTACTATCAGCTATTTATAAAACCGATAATTGGTTTATCAGCTAATTATTTCTAAATATTCTAAAAACATGATAATTAGTTTATCAGCTCATTATTTCTAAATAATCTAAAAACCTGATACATGGTTAATCAGCTCATTATTTCTAAATATTCTAAAACCCTGATAATTGGTTTATCAGCTAATTATTTCTGAATAATCTAAAAACCTGATAATTGGTTTATCAGCTCATTATTTCTAAATAATCTAAAAACCTGATAATTGGTTAATCGGCTCATTATTTCTAAATAATCTAAAAACCTGATAATTGGTTTATCAGCTCATTATTTCTAAATAATCTAAAAACCTGATAAATGGTTAATCATCTAAATAATCTAAAAACCTGATAATGGGTGTATCAGCTAAATATTTCTGAATAATCTAAAAACCTGATAAACGGTGTATCAGCTAATTATTTCTGAATAATCTAAAAACCTGATAATTGGTTTATCAGCTAATTATTTCTGAATAATCTAAAAACCTGATAATCGGTGTATCAGCTAATTATTTCTGAATAATCTAAAAACCTGATAATTGGTGTATCAGCTAGACAGAACTGATAAAGGAACAGCTGTGAGATGACCAGCCAGGTTAAACTTGTGGTTCTATCCGTCCATAACAACACTTCTTGTATGTAAACAAGGCTGCTCTGAAGAATAGAATATTTTTAGTGTTAAACCAATGAATCGTAATGTAATCGTCCAGAGATGGAATTGCCGTGGCTTAAATTTAAACCGCCACTCAAACTCTTTAAATTCGGCCACAGCATAAAATGTACGTGACCGGGTTCGGGTTGGGGATTTAGCCCTTAAATAGTACTTTTTAAAAAATTATAAACCAAACAAAATATCAAACAAAGATTACAAATGATAATGATATAATAATAACACTGATATTTTCTATCAATAAATTGAACTAACCTCAAAATCTTTGATAAAACTAGAACTTGGTCTTTCTGGCGTCTGAAGAAACTTTCGAAAATACTCTCCACTCTTGATCTGAGAGTAGGAGGGTACCTGGATACCAACTAAATAATCTTTAACCCTCTCCATCCTATACTTCGGTGCAGACTAGCTATTTAGGCCTTTGTGTCAGACTTTCGTAGATTTTCTGCGTATTTATGTTTACACATGCGTTCTTCACAACACTTTATCAGCTTTCCCTCCAAGCTTTCTCAGTCGTGCTTTCTCTTTCACTTTGTATTCATATCTGAAATGTTTTTACTATAAATATAGTTTGTAAGCAGGATAATATTGACTTAAGACGTAATATTTGCGTTGGTATTAGAGCTTTAAATCTTCAGCTCTTATATTTCTTATGTAAATTACTTTATTTGTTTAAAAATGTCACTTTTATCTACGTCATAACAATAGGGTGACAGTTTGCAAATAATGATAATATTTTCGCAAATATAATCATATAAGTAACAAAGAAAAATTGAAATTAGTAGCAATTAATATTATTAATAAGTTCTTCTTTTAATATTTAAAATTCTACTTTTTTAACTTCAATTATCCTTTTTCTAACTAACTTCAACGAATTTTCTACTAAACCATAATTTTACCACAACCAAACATTTTCCTAACTTCGATAAACCTAATTCTATTTACAAAAAAAAACTCTACAATAAACAAACTCCTTTCTAACTACGCAAGCCCTCTTTCTTACTACAACACACACTCTTTCTAACTACACAAACCCTCTTTCTAACTACACAAACTCTCTTTCTAACTACACAAACTCTCTTTCTAACTACACAAACCCTCTTTCTTACTGCACCAAACTGTCTCTCTAACTAGACAAACTCTCTTTCTAACTACGCAAACCCTCTTACTTACAGCACCAAACATTCTTTCTAACTACACAAACTCTATCTAACGACACAAACTGTCTTTCTAAATAAAAAACTCAATTTCTAACTATGAAAACCCTCTTTATAAATACACCAACCCCTCTTTTTAACTACACAAACCCTCTTTCTAAATACACAAACTCTCATTCAACTACACATACTCTCTTTCTAATTACACAAACCCTCTTTCTAACAACAAAAACTCTCTTTATAATAACACACACACTCTTTCCAACTACACAAACTCTCTTTCTAATTACACAAACTCCCTTTCTAATTACACAAACTCCCTTTCTAACTACACAAACTCTCTTTCTAACTTCACAAACTCCCTTTCTAATTACACAAACTCCCTTTCTAACTACACAAACTCACTTTCTAATAACACAAACTCTCTTTTTAACTACACAAACTCTCTTTTTAACTACACAAACTCTCTTTTTAACTACACAAACTCTCTTTCTTTCTAGCTACGCAAACTCTCTTTCTAGCTACGCAAACTCTCTTTCTAGCTACGCAAACTCTCTTTCCAACTACGCAAACTCTCTTACTAACCACACAAACTAACTGTAACACAAACTAATCCTAACTTCTCTTGACCCTCTTCCTAAACCTACCTAACTACATCAAACTACGCCTAATCCAACACAAAATCTATATCCAGTATCCGTATATTATTAAAAAATGTCTGAAAATGTGAAATTTATGTATTGTTTTCACATGTCTAGGTGCTTCGAAATCTGCAATGACACCTGCGAGGGGGGGGGGAGTGCAAAATTAAACAAACGCCACTAAAACGTGTTTTGCGGCATGCACGCTCGTCGATTGGTAATTAAAAATAAAAGAGTTAACTTTATACCGTTCATTTCTTAGAAATAAGACCATACTGAGTACTGACCTCTGTTAATAGTCCTATGGTGTACAATATTGTTAAAGATTTCTTTATTGCTCCTCGATAAGTACGCCACATGAAGTAAAAACTTACGAACCTTTGATCCAATTCGCTGAATTAATGACTGCATATCATGATTGGAGTTCAGATACAAAAGGTCGGGCTGCCTGTTTATTAAAAATTAAATCATCGCGCCCAAAGTAATGATCTATCTCAAAAACACGTTTGGGTGGCGTTTGTTTACTTCTGCCGGTGTCGTATCATTTGCACTAATGATTGATCGGACTAACGTACATTCGCACTAACGTTCATTCAGACTAACGTTTTATTTGAGGGTTAGGTTAGGTTAAGACAATTTCTAGAGCGAGCGCTGCGGCTAGGCCAGGCTAGGGGCCGAGCGCCGCGGCTAGAACAGGCTCTAAGGGGGCCGGGCGCTGCGGCCACAGTGTTACTGATCAGCTGACTTTAGTGCAAAAGTATATAACATTAGTTTAATCGGACATTAGTGCAAACGATATGGAATCCTTCTGCCCTCCCCCTGGTCCTGCACTCCCTGAATTGCAAGAACCGTACGAACTGTACTATGTCCTGTTTTATGTTTTTTTCTTCTTAAAATATTATTTTTTCACTGTCTTTTAAATTCGGGGCACAAAATAGTACTCGCAATCTCCATTGGGTAATTTCCTAGTATACGATTTTTGGACCCCCCCCCCCACCCCCCTCCTATCAATTTTGTACATGGGTCTGACAGGAAGTTTCTTAACTTAACCTAACCCGTGGCCGCAGCGCTCGGCCCCCTAGCCCATCCTAGCCGCAGCGCTCGGCCCAGAAAGTGTGGCCGCAGCGCTCGGCCTTTCCTTAACCTAACCTAACCCTAAATAACAAAAAAATAAATAATAATAAACTTGCTGAAGGCCGCAGCGCTCGGCCCCCTAGCCCATCCTAGCCGCAGCGCTCGGCCCAGAAAGTGTGGCCGCAGCGCTCGGCCTTATCTTAACCTAACCTAACCCTAAATAACAAAAAAATAAATAATAATAAATTTGCTGAAAAATAAATGGTCATGTACAAAATTGATAGGAGGGGGGTGGGGGGGGGTCCAAAAATCGTATACTAGGACAGACCCCTCCATTGAATCCTTTGTTATTACCTTTGTTATTGCAGTTGTCAATTTCTTCACTTTTCATCGACCCTAATTGCGTATAAATGCAGAAATTCTGCTCATGAAAGGGAATATTAAACATGAAACAAATATCATCTAAAACTAGAAATCTAGCGGTTCAGCGGACGAAACATTGAAATAAACTGAAAGAACAGCAAACTCTGTGCCCGTACTGTGAACAGCGATGAGCGAAGTCTCTGTCTAACTGAAACAGACTGAACTGAAACTTCTGAACTTCTGAAGTCTGAATTCTTGAATCTTGATTCTTGAGTCTAGCTTTCCGTTTGATCGATAGATAGTTAACTAAACAACAAAACCGGTTTATAAACCCTACCTCCCCTTATACGCATTTAGCCAGGGTTGGGATATATCAAGAAATATATAGACCAGGAACCGCCATATCTAATGCGTCAAATTTGTGTACTGCAGTGGGAGGCGATCAAAACAAAGAATTCAGGGGCAAAACATCAATTATGAGGGGGGGGGGGANAGTTAAACCTCGGAAACAAGGATAAGTGGGAATCTTTTTACCTTGCTTCTCCTTTATAGTTGAACAAATCTCACTGAGCATGAATAAATTTTCCATATTGATCTGAAACCCAAAAATCATATTTAAATAAATAATTTGTATCCGCACTAACTTAATATATTAACTAGTTTCTTTTGTTTTTGACTGTAACATCACTCTGTTTATCAGTGTTTAATCCTTTCTCTTCAACTGCTGTGGGGGCACTGGATTTGTTTACATTCCTCCCACAGTGTACAGTACACAATTTGCGTATATCTGAGTTGGGCGTTCCTGGTCTATATATTTGTTGGGATATATGAAAAGAATTACGCAAATTATTATTACCACATTATTATAATTGCTTATACTTCAGGAAAAGTTTTTTTTAGTTTTTTTTTCTTCATTTTGATTATTTCAGTTTTTTGAACTTATATTAAATCCCTCCGTGACCGCCCCCGATCCCTCCCATTCTACCTCGTAAAATAATTGTAATATGAGAAGAAAAAAAATGAACGGGACTTACAAGTTCAGCTGTTGCCAAAAAATATATATTACAACTTATTGCGTATTTAACGAGTTAAACTATTCATGCAGTGCAGGGAGTGCAGGTTCAACTCAATTCGGCGAGGGGGGGGGGCATTGAAAATTATGGATGGGGGAGGGAGGGTGCATGTACACAGTGGCGTAAATAGGCCAGGTTATTGGGGTTGATTACCCCTCCCCCCACCCTAGAATCCTGGGGGTAATTACCCCCCCCCCTCCAGAATTTGTTTAAAATTTGCACGAAAATAGTTTAAATGTGCAACTTCAGATATTTCAAATTTTTTATAGTCAACATTCTAAATAATTCTAAACTGCAGTGGCGTACATGGGGGGGGGGCAGTAGTCCTCTTGCCCCCCCTGGGAGTTCCAGGGGGGCCCATGCCCCCCTGGAAAATACAAGATTAAAAGGAAATTTAAAAAGTAACACCTGACAATGACAAAGACTAAGGATTTGTCTAAATTCACTGTTAACACAAAATTTTAAGATACTTTAAACTAAAACTTTTGTAAAAACGAGACCTCGACATATTTGCTTCTTATAATAAAGGGAATGGGCAATGATGATACATTTTACTTCTATGTAATGTCATTTCCATATTAGATTTATTTATGATCTTAACATATCTAGTATCTACATTGCGCGACAAGAAAATTTTAGAAATTGAAATTAGAATATAAACTGCTCGACAATATTTTTTCAAAGTTTTGCAGAGTAGCTTTTCTAAAGATTTTAAAAAGTAACATCTTTTTCCTCTTGGGGTAAAACTATTTTTTATGATACTTAAAATAAATTCATTTTTTTTTACAGATCTTTGTGGTTAATGTAAAATGAATGGCTATAATGAAGGATATAAAACAAGGTGAAAGGTGAAAGGTAGGAAATCGAGTCACGGAAGTTCGTAGTAAGATTTTTACTTCACTGGAGACCACCGGAGGGAATTCTTTTTCACTGGAGGGGGTTTGAAAAAATGCTTTTTACAATTCAAAACTTTACGCAGGGTGATTTACATTCCACTGGAGGGATTCAGATGTCCTTCCTGGGGGGTTATAATTCCACTGGAGGGATTCAGTTATCCTTCCTAGGGGTTTATAATTCCACTGGAGGGATTCA
>NW_019396230.1:21490-23803 GCF_000591075.1 Eurytemora carolleeae
CTGAATCCCTCCAGTGGAATTATAAACCCCTTGGATGGATAACTGAATCCCTCCAGTGGAATTATAAACCCCTAGGAAGGATATCTGAATCCCTCCAGTGGATTTAAAAACTCCTAGGAAGGATATCTGAATCCCTCCAGTGGAATTATAAACCCCTTGGAAGGATAACTGAATCCCTCCAGTGGAATTATAAACCCCTTGGAAGGATAACTGAATCCTTCTAGTGGAATTATAAACCCCCAGGAAGGATATCTTAATCCCTCCAGTGGAATTTTAAACCCCTAGGAAAGATATCTGAATCCCTCCAGTGGAATTATAAACCCCTTGGAAGGATATCTGAATCCCTCCAGTGGAATTTTAAACCCCTAGGAAGGCTATCTGAATCCCTCCAGTGGAATGTAAATCACCCTGCGTAAGTTTTAAATTGTAAAAAGCATTTTTTGAAACCCCTCCAGTGAAAAAAAAATCCCTCCGGTGGTCTCCAGTAGAATCGCAATCTTACTACGAACTTCTTTGAGTCGGAAATCAAGTCTTTATTTGATGTAGTTTGTAAATGCCAGAAATGAGTGGAAAATGCAAATCAAACCCAACTAACACCAATAATTTGATATACATCATGATATTTTTCATTAAAAAAATTCCCCCACCCCCATACAGAATCCTTATTCACGCCCCTGTGCATGTACACAGGTGTGCTGTGTGAAGTCTTCCCGCAACCCCCTGGAAGGGAGGGAAACATGAGAATCATTAATAAAGGATATAAAGAGGACAGAGAAATGATTGTCTTCATTGACTTCAGAGAAAGGAATAACAACAATTATTACGAACACGGGTAGGGGCGTATCCAGCTCTTTTAAAGGGGGGGGGGGGTCCAGCTTTTTGAAAAGAGGGGATCAAACTCCTAAAAAAACTGGGATGTTGGGGAGTACCGAGCGAAAGTTGTGAGTGAGAAGGTGGTTGCGGGGATTTTTTTAAAGGAATTAACATTGAGAGTAAGTATTTTAAATGCTCAAAATAGCAATCTTTTAAAATATGTAAAATATTGCCACATTAGAACTGTACTTTGAAATTTTTCAATTTTCACTCAGGCATCTTAGGCAAGAAAAATGTTGACATATAAAAGGATGGCAAATAAAGTACGTAAGTCGAGGATCTAGTTCTAGAAAAAAAACTTTTATATAAAATACTATCATTTTCTCCCTCATATTTTATTCAAAGATAAAAAATGTAAAAAAATCATGAATATAAGTGAAAATCAAATTTTAAAAGCATTTTGATATAAGCAACAATAAAATTTGCATGAAAACCGGAGTTAAAAAATATTGAAAATTGGGCGAGCATTTGATAAAAAGCGTTTTTTCTCTATCTAAATTTTTGTTGTACTCAAAAGATGTGTTTTTTGCTTTAAATCGGTCAATTTTCGATTTTTTTATATTCTGTAAACTTGCAGTTTCAAAAATTTTAAGTTTAAAATTTTAATTTTAATATCTATAAAAATTACATTTTTAAAACATGCCAATTCAGTATGTACACTCCAGTTCATTTTATGTACAGGGCCAAATTCCAACCAGCCAGAGCAAGCTGTACCATGTACAAATACAGGCTATATAAGGCAAAACATAGTACGTCAAATGAATGATCGCCTTCTAGTGAAATGTCTGTGAATTAGAACTCCAAGTAGAATACTTTTTTTCATCTGAAAATGTCACAAAATTTCACACCCCGGCCCTACTATTGTTTTGTTGAAGCTTAAAATCTATCGAATTAGTGAATTCAGTAAAACTTTTAAATTTTATCAATGAATTGTGAAATGTTTTGTTAAAGCACCTTAAAGTATCTGCTCGAAAACAGTTTCAATAAATCAGTAAACTTTTAAGTTAGTCCCTAGAATAGGGGGGGGGGGGGGTCAAAAGATACTCTTGACCCCTCCTTTTTTCAAAAGGTGGAGTCTTCGACCCCTTGCCCCCCCCCCTGTATCCGCGCCTATGACAGGACTTTGATATTTATTTCATTCATGATTAAGCATTAATTAAACTCCTATTTCTCCTACTTTCTATCTGTAAACTCCTTTTTCTCCTACTTTCTATCTGTAGACTTCAGTTCTCCTACTTTCTATCTGTAAACTCCTATTTCTCCTACTTTCTATCTGTAGACTTCAGTTCTCCTACTTTCTATCTGTAAACTCCTTTTTCTCCTACTTTCTATCTGTAGACTCCAGTTCTCCTACTTTCTATCTGTAAACTCCTATTTCTCCTACTTTCTATCTGTAGACTCCAGTTCTCCTACTTTCTATCTGTAAACTCCTATTTCTCC
>NW_019396230.1:23850-91469 GCF_000591075.1 Eurytemora carolleeae
GGGGGGGGGGGGGTTACCCGCCCATCCCCTCCCCGTAGACTGCGACAAGATCTAAGATGACATAAGATATTATATTATTTTTCTATTTTCCTAGTTTTGAGAAATAAAAGGAAAAAGTGCAGCAAGTTGGGATGAAAGTTTTGTAAGAAGTAAAAAAGTTGAGAAGGTAAATATTTGCTCAAACTGTGGATGTTACAGTTTAGATGGATTTAAATATAATCTTTAGGGTTAAACTCAAGTTTTCCACTACTTTTCTATTTATGCAACAAAAACAATGTCTAGAAACTTAACAGGTTTTTGTGCATCAAACTAAAATTAAAATTTAACTTTTTTAGTGAGAAAGGGGGGGGGGGTCGAATCATGAATATAAATTGAAAATTGTTTTCATTTGTATCATATTTGAACATGTATACAGTTTGTATGCATGTTCAAATTTACCATCATCCTTTAGTATAATCATAACAGTTTTCATTGTAATACATCTTTCCTTTTGAAACTGGAATAACACTTTTTTCTGTTTTATTATTTCTTTCGAAAAGGAACTGATCACTTGCCACAAACTGTAATTTTCTAATCCCCATTTACACTTTGCAACCCAATAGTGAAAACCGGCCCTTAATATCTAATCTAGTGACTGCAGTGACTCCCAACTGATGAGGACATCATAGAATGTCGAAAAATATTTACTGAGAAGCGGTCTCCATCGTTTAGATCTAATCTGGTTTGGTTCAACGAGGGAAGGAAGGCCAGCCATAACAATTTCTAGTCCGAGCCACATTCTCCTCATTTTCTCGTCCGAGCCACCTCGAAATCCGTGTCCTTCCAATATTATCTTTTTAAAGTGTTCAATTCTCCAAGATAAAACAATTTTTTAAGAATCGAAAGAAATACTTTCAATAGAATTTAAGTTTTTGAGTGCAATGTCCTTAAAAATATTCACCTTTTCACGAGCATTTTCAGATAATCTAGGTGTAAAATGCCGCAAATAAGTTTATAGAACGTTAATCTTTTTTGTTAATTTTAGCAAAAACAAAAGTATTTTTTTGGGTGGTTCTATGGGGAAAATTATAGGCAGAGGTATGTGAAATATTTTGCTATTTATTTTGTATCACGAAGGTTAGCCATTACAGAGGCAGAAGAGATTTAAGTTTCATCTAAATAAAGTTTGACATCATTCTCTCGGCCCGGCTTTGAAGATTTCAAATGATGTAATCATAGCAATACTTTAGTCTATCCATATTTTATGCCCTAACGTAGCCTGATTATTAAAAGATAGTTTTATCTTCAAGATTTATAAACTTAAAAACACATAATAAGCGAAAGACGAGGATTTCGAGGTGGCTCGGACGAGAAAATAAGGAGAATGTGGCTCGGACGAGAAATTGTTATTGCTGGGTTCCTCCTCTCATTCAACCTTCCACCAACTATAAATTAAAAAAGTATTGTTCAAACACCTCCAATGAACAAACTTTTGAAGAAAAAATATACATGATCGGAGAAATGTTATTAACTTTATGTATTTTAGTAGCCACAAGCAAGCTGATTCAATAATCCTTCGATATTTTTAACAGAATTTATAAATAGATATTTATAGATATTGATGATTGCAAAGATATTAAGATTGGAAATTCTAAGTTTGTGGTGGTGATTCTTTTCTAATTTATTCTTTGGTTGTATATTGTATGTTGAATAATGTTAAAAGCAAACCAAATCGACAATTTAAAGTTTTCACATGTTGCATGGCCGGGTTCTATAAGAAAATATTAGTGTGTTCAGTTAAACGTGAAGAAGAAAATCCTCTGAAGTTTAAATAGCGGTTAAAGTTGGTTTACAAAAGCTGTAAAGTTGTGGTTTACATTAAACTCTCTCAAGGGCGTATACAGGGGGGGGGCATGGGGGGCAGTGCCCCCCCCTAGACTTGTAAAGGGGGGGGGCGTAGCCCCCCCCTAGAATTCTGCAAGCCTTTCACACTTTTCAAATCTTAACTGAAGAGTGAAGAACACAAAAAAAAAATAAGTTTGCTTTTCATGATTATTATAAAAAATCAAAATTTTAAAATATATATAATTACAGTGCAGTGCTCATGCTGTAACCAAGTTAACCTAACCAACCTAACCTAATTTTAACTTTTAAGTTCACAGAGTACACAGAGTTTAGTTGGGTTCAGAGAACACACAGTCTGCATACATTTGTACAGCTCACACACTTTACATTATATGCTAGTCTTGTTTAGTAGTGATGTGAGTCTGTTAAAAGTTGCCGTTGTGACTGGTATCTGTGAATTGCTGATTAATAATTATCATGAATCAAATACTGTTATTTATAAGCCTTGAGTTATCATTCATTCTTAGATTGCAGCAACTGTACTCCTACTTTTTTTCACAACAGAAACTTTTACAAGTCATAATTATTTTCTGGACCTTTGTACTTCTTTTCATCTCATAGATTTTAAGTTTAAGTTAAGTTTTTATTTTCAAAAATGTCTTTTACTATCTCTAGTTTAAATACTAAATATACCTATAAAAGTATAATAAAATGTCGATTTTTTAGAAACAATGCTTAGAAGGTAATTATTTGGACTGTATGTGTGCCTTTTAAGTATCTTATACTTATGCCTGATATCCAAGAAGCCAAGTGTTATGAATTTACAGTTCGAATTTTGCCCCCCCCTTGGAGCTCCTAGGGGGGGGCAAAAAAATTTTTTGCGCTTCGCGCAAATCTTGCCCCCCCCTACATTTATTTCTGTATACGCCCTTGAACTCTCTAAAGAACTGATAATTATGTTTAATTGGAGGCGCTAATCAATAAAAATCAAAACATTCTTCTAACATGGAAAAAGATAGAAAAAAATTAACTACAAATAAAATATTGAGAGAAAACAAATTTTGTTGCCAGTGCCACTGCACGCAAAAATCAAGCAGTATTTTGCCAATTAGTCTCTTTTCAGCAAGCGTGTTGCATTTTTTAAAATTATATTCATAGGGCTACAAAAAAAAAACTATGATTTATATAGGCGAATTAAAGCCAAAAGCTTAAGGTGTTGCAACACTTTTAAGTCGAGGCTGTCTAAAAATTTGACGAGTAACTTTCAAAAGTTGTTTATATTTTAGTGTTGCTTTAAGATTTGTTTATATTTTAGTGTTGATTTAAGAGTTGTTTATATTTTAGTATTGCTTTAAGAGTTGTTTATATTTTAGTGTTGCTTTAAGAGTTGTTTATATTTTAGTATTGCTTCAAGAGTTGTTTATATTTTAGTATTGCTTTAAGAGTTGTTTATATTTTAGTGTTGCTTCAAGAATTGTCTATATTTTAATGTAACTTTCAAGAGTTGTTTATATTTTAGTGTTGCTTAAGGTTCTGTAAACGTAATTTCAAGTCAAGTGGCTCTTCATGCATTTTTAGATATGTGGCATATGCCCGATTCATAGTGGTAAACTTTAAAGCTCTTTGTCGTGATCAAGCATGAATAAAATATACATGGTTTTACATGTTCAAAAGTTACTTGATTTTCCAAATCAATCTGATAAAGACTCTTTCATAAATGTAAAAATGTTTAGCGTCAAAAACAAATATTACTAAAATAGAATCTCACAAAACAAATGATATGGCAAATGAAATACTGGTATCATGAATAAAATGATTGAAATAGAATACAGTTTTTTTATTCGGGCATTAAAATTCAGGCTTAACATTACATTTCTTGAATTCCGAATGAATGTATAGCAGAACAGAAAGAAATCTTTGCAACCCAATTGCGTAGACCCTATATATTTCAAACTATGATTTCTGTTAAATCAAAAAATCAAAGATTGAAAATCAAAAGGTTGCAAGTTTAGGTATTAAAGAGGGATTATAAAATTTTAGTTTGTAAAGCAGAACATAAAGGAATTAAATAAATGTCACAAACTTTGATTTTCTAGTCCCTATATCTTTGTAATCCAATTTCTTAAACCTTTGATATTTAAACTATTAATTCTCCGATTCTGTTAGATTAAAAAATCAACGGGGAGAGGTTAGATGTTAGAAATCTATATATTTAGTGAGCAGGGAGGAGGTTAGAGGTTAGAAATCAATATATTTGGTAAACAGGGAGGAGATTAGAGGTAAGAAATCTATAAATTTGGTAAACAGGGAGAAGGTTAGAGGTTAGAAATCTATATATTTGGTAAACAGGGAGGAGGTTAGAGGTTAGAAATCTATATATTTGGTAAGCAAGGAGGAGGTAAGAGGTTATAAATCTATATAGTTGGTAAGCAGGAAGGAGGTTAGAGGTTAGAAATCTATATATTTGGTAAGCAGGGAGGAGGTTAGAGGTTAGAAATCTATATATTTGGTAAACAGGGAGGAGATTAGAGGTTAGAAATCTATATATTTTGTAAGCAGGGAGGAGGTTAGAGGTTAGAAATCTATATATTTGGTAAACAGGGAGGAAATTAGAGGTTAGAAATCTATATATTTGGTAAGCAGGGAGAAGGTTAGAGCCTATAGGTTAGAAATCTATATTTGGTAACTATGGAGGAGGCGCTCGTGAAAGAAAAAACCTACAAACTTAAAACATAATTTTGTTAAAAAACGTCCTTTGACGATAAGAAACTTTTGAGTAAATTAGCATTTAAAATGTGACCACTGACCATACCCTAGCTACTGTAGTCAAATAGACAGATGATTATATGACTGTACATCGGGTTTGTATATTTACATGTGCAGTTGTACATACAAACTTATTCACCACTGATTCTAGAATATCTTTTTCTTTACATTCATCTATTTTTTGAAAAACCTTCCCATAAAGTCGTAAAAGAAATATTATTGATTAAGCATTAACGTATATATATCTACAACCAAATTATGTAAACCTTTGATATTTCAAACTTTGATTGTTTGATATAACAGAAGTCATAGTTTAAAATATCTAAGGTATACAACATTGGGTTGTTAAGATATAGGGATTTAAAAATCAGAGTTTGTGGCAAAGACTCAATTCCTTTAAGTCATTAATAAATTTTCGGACTGCTAAAATGTGTAAATAATCAAGTGTATAGATCAACCTTATTTTTTGAACAAAAAACATGCAATGAATCACTCAAAAATATATGAACTGAGCTGGGAACTCTTGTATTGTGGATAAAGAGATCAATGATTAATCTTGATCTTTTGCTAATCTGCAGATTAATTAAATTTGTATTCAATATCCCGCATTGTAATCGTATAACAGGGGTTGAAGAGAGTTTTGATCAGGGGAGAAATGACAAAAAAAAAGGTATGGAAGAATATAGTTTTTTACTGATCCTTAGATCAAAAGTGCCCACAGGTGTGGATATTGAGATCAAGTGATCAGGATTTTGAGTTTCAAACACAAAAGTTCCCAGCTCTGTTTAAATTCAGTCTTAAAGGAAAAGTTTTTTTTAAATTAGATGTTATTCATTTAATGTAGTCTAAAACCAGAATAATTGAAAACTGCTAGATCAAATAACAAAAGGTACAAAGATTAGAAAATTTGTGTTTGAGACGAGTGTTCAGTTCCTTTCCAATCTTTAGTTGTAGAATTCTTTAGAAGGTAAAACGTCATCAAATCTCAAATGATGTCATCAAAAGTTTTAGATTTTGAACAAATATGAAGAAAAGTTTATTTATTTGACGGATTTATTGAACATTTTCTTGTAGATTTCTGACACAAATAGGATAAAATAGAGTTTAATACAATTGAACTCTCTAACAAACAAGTCTTTTTACATACACTAGCAGAGTGTCGCTATTTTATAGGTATGTTAAGATTTATTTATGGTTGTTTTTTAAACTAATTTTAACAAATTCGAAAAATGCAGAGGAGTACAGAAAACAACATGAAGATTGTTGAGAGCAAGAAACCACAGAAACTGCAAGGCTGAAGGATACTGGAAACCATACCAACAGAAGACTGATGGTAACTGGAAACCATACAAACAGAAGACTGATGGGAACTGGAAACAATACAAACAAAAGACTGATGGGAACTGGAAACATACAAACAGAAGACTGATGGGAACTGGAAACCATACAAACTGAAGACTGATGGGCTCTGGAAACCATGCAAACTGAAGACTGATGGGCACTGGAAACCATACAAACAGAAGACTGATGGGCACTGGAAACCATACAAACAGAAGACTGATGGGCACTGGAAACCATACACTCCATACTTATGCCGTTTACCCGCACTTGAACGATTTTACCGGGAAACTAAATTTTCGCTGTAAAAGACGGGGACAGCTAATTTTTTCTTAATTAGATATAAATTGATCCGATGTTTCAATAAAAACACATCCCTTCTCTACTCTCCAAAAATCCCAAAAGTCAGCTCTAACAGTTCCCAGTTCTATTTGATTAAGTCGAAGAACACATTTTTCTATTTTAACTGCACTAACGAAAAGTTACATTACCTGATTATAATTTTATTTCTCTTGTCGCTTGCGCAACTATCTAAGAATGCCGCGCACCACTCACATTTTTCGAAATCCGTTAAAAACGTTTTCTAAAAAATTAATTAAAAAATATTATAAAATATAAACTTAATGCAAATGTGGCGAAAGATAATCGATGAATATAGGTTGTAATATCTGAATGATTTGTTTGAAATTAAATTGATTTTTTTACGGTCTAAGTCGTATGTTGCAATTTTCTCAATTTGTATGGACGCTAAGTTATTCGGTATGAGACGTCATTAACAATTTTCTTCTTATAGACGCAACAGATAGAAGTAAGATTAGTAGCGATCAAAAGCGCTTTTTTATCGCATTAAGCCTATACCCCCTTTCATTTTTCGTGAACACTCCCCTTAAGTGGAAGAAGGATATGGTTCTGATTGTGTGAATGAAGGAGATGGTTCTGATTGTGTGGATGAAGAAGATGATTCTGATTGTGTGAATGAAGGAATTATGGTACTGATTGTGTGGATGAAGAAGATGGTTCTGCGTGTGAATGAAGGAGATGGTTCTGGTCATGTATATGAATGAGATGGTTCTGATTGAGTGGATGAAGAAGATGATTCTGATTGTGTGAATGAAGGAGATGGTTCTGATTGTGTGGATGAAGAAGATGGTTCTTATAGTGTGGATGGTCTAGAGTGTGTGGGTTTGGGTGTGAGGGAAGGTGGTGTTGTGTGTAGGGGGGAGGGGGGATTGTCCGTTGTCTACGTGGGGAAGGAAGTCGACATAGTCATGTAATAAATCAGTTTTTCATAAATATGAAAACAGCTAATAACAGTCATAATATATATTATATATATGTGCCATATTACAACGTACATAAATGATAGGGTTTTTATCATTAATCAAATTTGATTAATATACAATAATACAGGCCGGTGTATGCATTATGCAATCAATATACATAGTACATTCGTTATAGGTGGTCAGAGTCTAAAACTAAAGAACGAAAAGTTTTGACTTAAATTTTAGGTTCATGGTTAAATGCCACTTCTGACTTAATTTAAACCTAAACTTTAACCGTGAGGTTAAATATTTAAGCCTGTGGTTAAATATTTAACTCGCCGAAATCGACGAGTTAAAATTTAAACACAGGGTTAAAATCTTGAAATCCCGCAATCGATCCTATTTGTCTATCATCATTCAGCGGTAAGTGGCATTCAACTAATTACGATATATTTAAAAGTAAAAACCTTGATTTAATAAAATTTCACGTTTTAGATTAATTAATGTTTTCACGTAAACCCAAAATACGGTTGTAACTATGTTTGGTTTTCCGTCACGTAAATAATTTAAAAATTTAAAATTAAAAAAACAGCTGATTACCGAATACCGATACTTACTTAATAATTTCCGTAAATCCTTTTCTCTGATTGGCTCAGATTTTTCCCGGGAAATTCAAATTTAAAATTAAGAAAGTTTAATATTTAAGTAGCAATTCATTATTTTACAGAACTTTTAACCTCGAACTTGAAATTCGCGCATTCTTTAGTTTTAGACTCAGGGATCAGAATAAATGAATAACGAGAAGTAGTTGAACTAGGTGTGAGCAGTTAAAGGGACTGGATGCGTAATTTCAAGTTACTCTCCAAGCAATGGCAATCCCCGATTTACAACGGTTCCCTTGAAACTTTAAAGAACTGTAGAGGAAAAATGAAAAAAAAGAATTTAAGCACTTTTTGAGTCAATTTAACGACGGTATCTTCCACATTTTTGATCATATTTCAGGGACTGTAAAGGAAAAATTAAAGGGGGTATAGGATGAAACCAAAGAAGTTGATCGAGACCTAGCTTTATCTGGTGTTCCTGTTTCCAGAGATTGATATAAAACTGTGTCAAAGTTATACCAAAACTTATATATTTGTAAGATTTGGTATAATAATCTAAGTTTTAAACAGATCATATTTAGCATATATGCAACCAATCTGATAACGATGATATCCCAGCGGAGCCTGAAAACCCCAGGTTTGCGCCTATTATTTTAATTATTTGAATTTAATAATTTTTCACTTTTAATAGATTTAATTGATACGTCTGTATCACGTGACCAGAACTCCAACAATGGCAGTGCAGTATCATTGTCACTTGTCTCCGTCTGTATCACGTGCCATCTACATAGATATAAATTTAGCTTGTCTGTCTGTTTGTTTGTTTGTATCCAATAACCGTCAAAACGGCTGAACTGATTTTGTGTGGGACATCACGTGACCCCAGGAAAGGTTTATGAATGTTCAAAATTTTAAAAATTTGTGTTTAAAAGTTTTTTATTTTTGTAAAATTTTGAAAATGCGCGAAAAAATATTATGAAATCCGCAAACTTTTTTTGTTTTTGTTTTTGATACTGTTCGAAAAGAAGATGCTCACAGATAAAGACACAATTAAAAGTTGAAATAAAAGAGCCTATATACATATATAAGTTTTGGTATAATTTTGGCACAGTATTATATCAATTTCTCGAGACAGGAACATCAGATAGAACTCTAATAGGCCCCGATGAGGGATATCGTCATTTTCAGATTGGTTTCGTTTGTGGAATATATGATCTGTTTTATACTACAACTTTTATACAAAATTGCATATATATGAATTTTCGTATAAATTTGACACAGTTGTATATCAATTTCTTGAGACAGAAACATCAAATAGATGTCTTATATGTATCGTTCAACACCTGAGATTCTCAGGTTTCATCCTATACACCCTTTGATTTTTCCTGAACAGTCCCTTTAAAGTTGTAAAAGTTATACTAAAGAACATTATCAAAGTTAAACCCCATTTTTTTAAAGACCATCATTTTTTTCAAACCTGATAGAACAAGGGTCAGTTTAATGTCAAACCCAGTTTATAAATGACAAAAAAGTTATTAATCATACTTAATCATATTTCTCATTAAGTGTATAAATTAATGGTTATGTATTTGAGGAGTCCGAGTACGTATATACTTCCCAAAATACAAAACATATAAACAAAGAAAAATATGATATTTTCTTTTTTTAATTAAAAAAATAACTTTTTTGAATTAAGTAAAAAATCCAAATTATTCTGGTTTTTTTGGGTAATTTTACCACTTGAATGAAAACACTCGAACAGAATGGTGACCAACCTTTTCTATTTTTTAGGTGAGAATTCAGGGAAATCTTTCTTTGATGGATCTCCCCCTGTACCCCCTTCATAAATAAACTTACCAAAAACAAAATAAATTTAAAAGTTTACTTTCAGAAGCAAATGAGTCAGTCTTAACGAAAGGAAAAATATAGTAAATGTATTTTTCTCTAACAAAAAAAAACACAAAATAGACTTTAGACTCATTAGAGGCGCTAATGTGATATTTTTGTAGATAGGGGGGGGGGGGGAGATGGGTAGTGAAAAATATTTCGTTGGTTAAAATTTACAGAATTAATTTGGCAAAAATATTTCTAACAAAATTTTTTTAAATGTCGCGTCTTGCCCAGAAAATTGTTCTTTTGGACCAGGTTTTGTTTTGTAAATGTACGATCTAATAAAATCTGGTTTTTAGTGTTTGTTTGTGTTGCTTATGGATATAAGTTTTCTTCATTTAAACGAATAAACAATATGACGCTTTCTCATTGGGCATCCAATCAGGTTATCTTAAAGATTTGTAATTAATTAAAATTTGTGATGATAGTTATACAAAATGTTGAAACATGATTGTGTGGTTTAAAGTTAAAACATCAGTTTGCAATCTGTATGTATTTAGTCTGATACTTCCGCGCTTACATCAAATTCAAAATTTTAAATTTAAATTTCTGAACGTCGTTATGAAATAATATTCTTAAACTCTTCAATCTTGGCATCAAGTCAATTGGTAACTAAACCATTGATCGATGTCATTTCAAACTATAAAAAAAAGTTAAATGTTATTTAAATCATATTGATGTCCAAATTGATAAATCTTGATCTTCCATTCGATCTTTGCATATAACCAATGTACTTTTATACCCAACTGAAACACATATTTTGTAAATCTTCTTGTAATTCTTCTGAGATAAGCCATTTCTGATATATATAAATTCTAACCTTAGAGTTTTTCATTATATATATATTTGTATGTTTTAAAGAATTTTTCATATAAATGTATCTTTGTCTTTTTCGTTAATAAAAGTTTGAAGAAGAAATGTATTTAGTTTAAAATCTTTAAGTTTTTTTTTTTTAACCCAAAATAATTATTTATCGTAAAATTGTCTGCCTTTTTATAAATATTTAAATCCTCCGAATTCAATTATTTTGATAATTATATTTTTAGATCAGTATAGCTCAGTCAAATATTCACTGTGCTTCACATTGCCTTCTTCTAGGAGATCAAGGAACACCATGCAACTCTTTTAAGTATTTATGTACAATTTATACATTATACTTTTTAAAAACTATGCAACGGCATATCATCGGGCAGTTCAAAACCTAATATACCCGAATTTACAAAATGTTAAAAACAAAAAGAATGAACTGTTTCAAGTTCTGGCAACTTTAAATTAAATCCAATTTTACGATTAATTAAAAAGTATAAATACTTTTTTACAAGATTCTCTGAGGATGGTTCATGTGAGACCGGAAATATTAGCCGAATAATTGATGTTCCGGCCGGAAATATCTCCCTCGAAATATTTGTAGCTGATAGAGTGCTCTCCACCCTGCCACGCCTCTGCATGGGCGGGGAAGGATGCTGTCAGGTTTAAATCTTCATTTAGAAATAACTCCGGCTCAGGTCAAATTAAAGTAAATTGAGTCAATCATAACTACTCTTCTTAAAGGGCTAGTCAATCATAACTACTCTTCTTAAAGGGCTAGTCAATCAAAACTACTCTTCTTAAAGGGTTAGTCAATCATAACTACTCTTCTTAAAGGGCTAGTCAATCATAACTACTCTTCTTAAAGGGCTATTAAGAAGAACAAAAAAATTATGAATCCCTTGAATATGTAACTAATTTTTTTGCTGTCCTCTTACTTGTGCGTAAAATCAAAATGGGAGAAATGGGAGGTCCTAAAAAGTCGCATCATTAATATCGCTTAGTGCCTTTCTATTAAGTTGAGTTGAGCTTTACACTTGAAATTTCAAGCCAGTAGAGTAGACTCATGTTTTTATAAACTCTCGTTCATCAAGATTCAAGACCAAATTTTGTGTGGCTTCTGATTGGCAGATATGTTCAATCTAGAAATAACATAAAACCGTTTTGAGATCAAAGGGAGTGACCGGCTATGTAAGGTAGTTGAACTGAGTATGCAGTGTTGTGGAAATCTTCTTCCGGATTCATTTGAGACATATTAAACTTTTTAAAGATCTGTAAACCCTGAGTTTGAGGTCAAATTCGACGTTCAAAACTCTTAATTTGGGGGGGTGGATACGTTTTTAAATTATTAAATAACGACAACGAAAAATAAAGTAAATATTATACAGTAATTTGGCGTGCTACAACTTTAAAGGAAAAGAGTTACTCAACGATTAACTTTATTTAAAAACTTAACTTATATAGTAAAATAATTGAATCTTTAACACATGATTTTATATCAGCTGATCTGGAAACTCCTCCTTGGATTTCTCTAGAAATATTCAGGAAGACGATATTCATATCCGCCACAGTACACTAATTAGATGGTTAGGAACATATTTCTCAAAAGAAATTTGTCAATAAATCAATGCTAAAATCGATTATTTCGTTTTCATTATGTATTGAATTTCTAATTTTCTTTGAATTTATTCGCAGATTTCTTCAACTGATTCAAATGTCGTCTTTTCAATAATAATTAGAAAATCTGCGAAAACTTTGTGAATAATGAGATAATAGAAACTAATAAACAAGATTACTTATTTTCGATGAAAAGATAAATTTTTATTTTCTCAACATGTTTCTACACATGACGTTTGTAGTTTATTGTAGAACTTTTTACATTTTATGTCGTCGTTATTTGATAAGTAGGAGTTTTGAACATCGGATTTACAGATCTTTAAAAAGTTTAATATGTCTCAAATGAATCCGAAAGAAGCTTTCCACAACACTGTTTACTCAGTTCAACTACCTTACATAGCCGGTCACTCCCTTTTAAGAGTAGACATTTCCATATATCTAGGCGTAAAATAGCTTTATTTCTTAAACCCTATTTAGTTTATAATCTTAAGTAAAACAATGTTTATATAAAAGGGAGAATGTGAGCTAGGGGATGGAGATTGCAACCAAGATCAGGATTGTAAAGCGCCTTTTATTTGTGGATCCAACAACTGCTGGACTGAGTTTAAAAAAGGTCAACTTACTCATTAAAGGAGTTTACTCTGATTTCCTTTCAATTAATCTTTGCAACCCACCCTCAACTAAGCTTTCGGTGTGTACCGCAGTGATTTACAGTATACTGACCGAAGAAATAGTCGGATTTGGTGGAGAGTGTTAACCCGATGTCAAAGACCTGTGATATTTCAAACTATAAATTCTATCAGATAAAGTAGTCCAAGTTTGGAAAAAGTGAAAGGTTTACACCATCTAATTGCAAAGAAATAGGGATTAGAAAATTTGAGTTTTTGGCTAAAACTCAATTTCTTTAACTAAGGAGGTTTACAACATCTGATTGTAAAGAAATAGGGATTAGAAAATTTGAGTTTTTGGCTAAAACTCAATTTCTTTAACTAAGGACACTGTTACCCCTAGCCCGAGCAGAGTTTACGTTTTATAAAGCGCATAAACATTGAAGGGCAAACATTTTAGAAAAATATCGCAATGCAAAATGTAAAAAAGAAAGAAAAAAATGATTATCGTTCAAGAAAAATAACTTTTAATAGAATTTTAAATTCGAATTGAATTCAAATCTTAAGCTTTATTCTGAAAATCAAACTGATTCAACTTTTAAAATAAACTTTGATTTTTTTATTTTAAAAATAAAATATTTTCAAAGTGATATTTAACGGAAGCAGTAAAACATGTTCAAAGTGATATTTAACGGAAACAATAAAACATATTCAAAGTGATATTTAACAGAAACAATAAAACATGTTCAAAGTGATATTTGACAGAAACAATAAAAAATCTACTTTATAAATAATATATTCTAAACAGGAAATGGTAGTTGGGATGAAGAAGATGATTGCTGTACCAAGAAATGTGGACCTGGTAAATTTTTATTAAAAGTGAAGGAAAAAAGACATTTCATGGATATTAATTTAATTTAGACGAGACATTTTATAGATGTACTTTTCACAGGCAGAACATTTAAAATACAGGACATTTTGAAGATAAGATTATTTTTTTAAAAATTTAAATATGATTCCTTTAAGGTCGACTATGTGGACACGGTGAAGGTGTTTGTTTAACAATGTTTGATTGTAAGCTGCCAGGATACCATCTGTGTTCCCTCAGCTCTTGTCAGAATTCTACAATATTTAGATAAGTATTTATTTCTTGAAAGACCGTTTTTCGATCATATGATAAAAAAGTCCTAACCCGTATCAAGCTGGATGAAAGTCGTCTTTGTTTTATTTATAATCGCAGCTTAAAAGATATTGTAATTTGAAAGGTTAAAACCATAGATAATGATAGATTGCGCATAAGACGACATTTTTTTATCTTGAAAGATATAAATGTAAAGACTACAGAGATGTTTTAAAGATATTCCTATTAAGTTAGTTTAGTCCTTCTCATGTCCTTCTTCAGTTCTCGTCAATATGATATATTGCTCAGTGGAATATTGTTGTTCAAATAATTCCATTCCCGGAGTTATTTTACACTATTATGAAATCCATTAAAACACCAAACCACCCCGCTTATCATTGAAGTACACTTTGACCCTAAGAAGTATGACTTCGCGGACTGTACAATTCTTGGTGATTTTGCGTACATAAGCTATCTATGTTTATTTATTTATCTATGGTTAAAACTAATTAATATCTCGTTACAACAGTTACAAACTTTCAATACGTTCTTAAATTGGTTATGTATCATAAAAGCCTTACTCCAATAAAAACTGGTGAAAAATTTGACCTTTTTCAATTGTTTTAGATATAAATGTAATATTAAAGGGACTTTTATTGTAAAGGAATTGAGTTTGTCACAAACTTTGATTTTCTAATTCATATATCTTTGCAACCCAATTGCGTAGACCCTAGATATTTCAAACTATGATTTCTGTTAAATCAAATAATCCAAGTTTGAAAAGTCAAAAGGTTGCAAGATTAGGTATTAAAGAGGGATTAGAAAATTATAGTTTGTGGCGGAGACTCAATTCCAAATTAGTGAACCTCCATTTAAAGAAGGTTAAGTGAAATTCGCAACGGCACGGGTACCCTTGAAACTCTAATAAAAATAAAAAATGTTCTTGAAAACTGTTTTATTTCATAAATTTTAAGTTTTTCCTTTGTTGTCACTTTTGGAGGGAAACCACAATAAAAATTTACAGTTTAAAATAACAAATGCATAAATATTTAATTAATACTTGGCCAGACATTAAGCTTTTACGGGTACAATTGTGAATCTGACATGTCACTTTTCACTTGAAAGTTCATTCATAGGTCCTTTACGGAGTTCCTCTAAACTATACGCTGACAATCTCATTACACAATCATAGAAATAATCCAGACATTAATCTTACTTTTTCTTCTTTAGTGAGTTGGAGCGTCTGGAGCATACGTCTCTAAGTCTTATAGGACAAAGACAATGCTGTCATAGAGCGTGTGGAAATAATTACAAGTAAAATTTTTTACAAAAATTTACCAAACTTACAGTTAGGACCAAACTACGGTGTAAAAAGAAGACGATGTTTAAGGAATACTTAAGTGTTTTAAAGTAAAAAGTAAAACTTTTAAAATCACCAATCAATTGAAAAGCACTGGTTCAATTATTCTTAATTGCTTTGAACTTTTTAAAGCCATAACTTGAGTCTTACAGGGCTAGAACAAAGGAAAAATGAAAGGGGGTATAGGCTGAAACCTGAGCACTTAAGGAGTTGATCGAGACCCATGAGAGTTCTATCTGATGAAAAGGGTTTAGAGTAAAGATCCCAGAGACGAGATTTTAAAAGCTTAAACCCGACTAAAACCCGGTCTTTACGTCTGCTTAGACCCAAGTAAAGCTCAAGTCAAGACCCGGGTTTTGGATGGCCTTGAGTTTAGTAAGAACCAACCCTCTTGGGTTTTACTCTCTTTAAGGCTCGAGTCTTCAGCAGCTGATGATCGTAAATTTCGTAAAATCTTTTATATTTGTACATTTAAAATCTCGAGAATTATTTGTAGTGTCAAATTTTATTGAATATATAAAATAAGCATACTATGAAAATAATGTATCAACATAAAGTTTGAATTTTCGAAATTTACATCTCCTTGTCACAGCTGAACTGACAGCATTCTGTCTGCTACAGAGAGAAATTTTGCAACACAGTCTCTCATTGGTCGAATCAGAACCAATCCTGACATGGGTTCTATTTAAGCCCAAGTTTGGGTTTTAGTCGGGTTTAAGCTTTTAAAATCTCATCAGGACTACACGTTACTAGAATACTGCACTGCCATTGGTCGGAGTTCTTGTCACATGATACGGACTTCAAAATAATATTATCAATTATATCTATTAAAAATGAAAAATTATTAAATTCAATTAATAGGAGCAAACCTAAGCTTCTTTGGCTCCTCAGGGATATCGTCATTTTCAGATTGGTTGCGTAGTTTCTCAATATGATCTGTTTAAACCTACGTTTTTATACAAAATTTTAAAAATATAAATTTTCGTGTAAATTTTATTATTTGACTCAGTTTTATATAAACTTCTCGAAACAGAAACATCAGATAGAACTGTAATGGTTCTTGATCTACTCCTAAAATGCTTTGGTTTTATGCTATACCCCCTTTCATTTTTCCTTTACAGTCACTTTTCGTCTCACTATTCCAGAATTTTCTAATTTTAATAGAATTAGATAAACATCATTTTTCTCATAACATAAGGTGTGGAAATAATACAATTGGTTGTGCCTCGAACCTTGACTGTTTGCCTGGTCATGAATGTATTATTAAAGAAGATGGATTTCATTTCTGTAGAGATATCAACGAATGCACGGATCCAAGGTGATACCAACTTATTTTTATTGCAAAATTTTTCCCCCCACAGCCACCATTTTCAGTTAGAACTTAAAGTTTTCTTTGGGTGTAAAAATTAAAGAAAAAATTTGCCACTAGCTAAGATTTTTTTAGTTTTGAAACCCGATGTTGTAGATCTTAGAAAGGATTTGAGTTTTTGCCACAAACTCAAATTTGTCCATCCCTATATCTTTGCAATCCAATATCGTAGACCGTTGGTATTTCAAGCTATTAATTCTGTTAGATCAAATGGTCTAAGTTTGAAATATCAAAGGTTTGCATCTTCAGGTTGCAAAGATATGGGTTTTTAGAAAATTTGAGCTTCCGGCAAAAACTCAGTTCCTTTTAGACTTTAGAATCCGCTACATGAAATGATTTAAATTTGAAATATTAAAGTTTTTACACCATCAGGCTGCAAATATAAAGGTGTTAGAGTATTTAACTCGATTCCTATATGTGAAAATGCCGCTTAAAACTTTTGGGGTTGGCTTGAGGTTCAAAATGAAAAACGAAAACGAATTGCCTGAAATTCTAATTTAAATTTTGTTTAGACATTCTTCGATATCCCTGAGCTACTGCGGAGCTAACACTTTCTGTAATGACACTCTTGGAAATTATACATGTAGCTGTAAACCAGGCTATAATGGATGGATTCCATATTCAGGATGTTCTGATATTGATGAATGTCTTGGGTATGACCCTTGTCTGTATTCCTACACAGAGGTAGTAATTAATGTCAATTGGTTTTAATCGTTAAAAAGAAAAAAAAACCTGCCAAGATTTCAGAGCTGTACTGCATACATTAAAGTTTGTCTTTGTTAAACTTTCGATAATTTTAACTCTAATAAAATATAAAAACCGATCCCAAAACGTTCGTTTCAACTCGTTTGTTTTTGCATTGTTGTTGAATAGTTTTTGGGTCGTTTTTTGCATATATCTGTAGCAAAAAGTGTGTAGACAATAGACATGATATTCTGTAAAATTGTACAATACAAATGATTTAATGTTCTAAACTTAGACGTAATGAGATTGTTCATTAAAACTGCGTTTCAATTTAATACTTAATATAATTAACTTAAATCATTCGACATGCTCAAATTACGGTATAAAATATGGCCAAAGATAGATTAACTACAATATATCTATTCTCTTTAAATACTGTGATAATTCACGAATATAAATAAAATAATAAAAGAGATTCTAGAAATATTAACTTTTTCTGTAGTAGATCAGACCTTCTAGTTTTATTCTTTCTTTAGTTCAATTTGATTCAGACCTCTATTTAAGTATTTACTTTCAAAAATTTCTAATATCTTTTTTACTACTCATATAGACTCTATGAAAAATAAACTTTACTTACTTATCCAATAGTTTATTCACAAAGGTTGGTCACAGAGTAAAGTATAATGAAAAATACAATGTTTATATATGGTTGAGAAATTACAATGATGCCTCTCTTGCGCAGAAGAAAGGGTGTGTCTGTAAAGCCTGAAGACGCCTAGAAATCTTTTTTAGCAACAATGAAAGGGTTCAATGCAATGTGAAAGTTAAGACGTAGTTTCTGTTTGCAAAAAAAAGGATTTTACTGGTTATTTCTAGTTATTTAATGAAACAAACCAAAAGTTAGGCAATGTATAAGTTTTTACTGGTTATTTCTAGTTATTTGTGGTACATTTGAATTATGGGTTCATTTTTATCATATAGCTTTATCTAAAAATGTCACAATACATACCTTAAACTTTAACTGTGCGATAAATACGTAATACGATGGTATTAATCATGTGATATTAATAACATCTTAGGAAATGAATTCCGTCAATTCCTGTTAACCTTGTAACATAAGCTATTTGAATAAAGTTAGTTGATTGAGACTCGGCTTTGATTACGGTATCAGTCTTGTTCTCTTCAAGAGCCTGTGTGGCTTTTAATATTAGGGAATTAAGCTTGGTTGAGATTTGGGACTGTGTGTCCTTTGGAACTGGAGAGTTAGTCCTGGTTGATCTTGGTAACGAATTGACCCGGATAGAGTAAAACTGTTATGGAGTAGGTATTTTCTACAACCTCCACTCCCCTCCTTCCTCTATATAGATAACATCGTAGGAGTTGAATTACGTCAATTCCTGTTAACCTTGTACCATAAGCTATTTGAATAAAGTTAGTTGATTGAGACTCGGCTTTTGATTACAGAAGCAGAGAGCTTGAAACAAAGCTTTGGTTCTTGTTGAAACATAGGAGTGGGAGATCTTGCTAATTGTTTTAGCATTTATTCGAGTTAGCGTCTGAATGACATTGATAGTTTATGGTCCCTAGAGCATTAAATCGATATATAGCTTGAAAGATAGCTTTGTTCTTGTTGAAACATAAGAGCGAAGGTTGTGATACGGCTTGTGTACAAGCCTGAGAGTTACTCCTATATCATTGTATGCTTGTGTCCCTGTATGGCATTTAGAGCTGGTCCTGGTTGAATATAGAGCCTGAGCTTTAGTCCTACGTATTATTGTATGCTTGTGTCCCTGTGTGTAATTTAGAGCCATGGTCCTGGTTGAATATAGAGTCTGAGCTTCAGTCCTATATCATTGTAACCCCCCTGACTATTATCAAATATGATGAAATGCGCAAGCCTTATTTTTAAATTCACATTGTATTTTTAGTGCACAAATACTGTAGGAAATTATACTTGCAGCTGTAAAACAGGTATTTATTTAACAGATAATTTTAAACATCTGTTCTGCATTACTCAAGTCAAAATTATCACACGGCGAAGTTTTTGGGGCACTCGCAAATAAAGCTGTTAAATTACCAGTTCGATTGGGTTTCATATCTAAGCATGTTAATCCGGGCCGACTATAATTTTCTAAAATTACATGTCTCTACGGAACTAATGTGCTATTAAACCAAATTTCCCTATGAAGATTTTAAAATAAATTGATTTTTAGAATTGATAACAAATTAGGGCATAAGTCCTTACTGTTGGAGAATTATAGTAAGACCAAAAATCCTCGTTGTTGGCATGCTTTTCATTATGCAACGAAAAGTTTTGATTTCCTTTAACATCACTGTGAAAAATTTGTAACAGAATGAATTTTCTTTCCTCATCATTCTTCACGTTATTCAATTAATTGTTACTCATCGGATTGCGCCATAGTCTCATATATAACTTTGGATTGTGCTAAATCTAGGTTTTGTTCCTAACGTCGGAGAACACAGATTGCTCCAATGTACGGACCTAGACGAATGTGTCACGTATCCAGGAATATGTGGAGAAAATACTATCTGCTCTGATACTACGTAGCTACAGGTAGTTTCTCTTCAATTTTCTGATCAAATACAAATACAAATACAAATTTGCACGTTATTGGCAATTAATCCTATCCCTCCTGGGGTACTATAAAACCAGGATACGCTGGAGGGGGGGGGGGCAATTTGACCCCGGCCCCCTCTAAATCCAATGTTTGATGTCAAAATATTACAAATGATACACCATTGGAAAGCTCTTATGCTCTATTTTAGAATATGCAAAAAATTGTAAATTTGGAAAAATTGTAATTTTTTTTGTGGAAAATCCAGTTATATAGTAAAAATGTTTGCAAAAAAATTTCAAAGAATTGATAAAATATACATTTTTGAAAAGCCCGTGACCATGCCATTTCAAATATGCAAAAAATATTGCAAAATTTTAAATAACCTGATGTGCAATATAGAAAAACTAAAAATGTGCAAATTTCTTTTGACGGGTTGTATGCAAATAATTTGCAAAAATTTCTTTGCAAAACTTGTGCAATCAGATTCCATCACCCAAGCAGTCAGAACATTTCAACAGCCTCAGACCATTACTTTTTGAGTTATGTAAAAAAACACTATAGAAGGGGGGGGGGGCAAAATTGACCCCCCCCCCCAGGAGGAAAAGAGTTAATCAGCATGAGAGGGTAAGTCATTGTTAAATTTTTTATTTAAATGATGCAAATTTTAGTATTCATTTTACTTTTGAGCATTGCTTAAATAATATTTTATCAAATTACCATGATGAGGTCAAACCCATAGAGAATAGAATATATATTAGAGAGGAATTTACTAGAAAAAAGTGTAAAACGGCCATTTTGTTGTACTGTTTTCATACTGCAGGTGTACTTCACATATTTATGCTATTTAACCTGTTGGGCCCTGGATTATCATTTTATTGAAAATCTAAAATTATTGTTAAAAGAAACCCAAATTATGAAATAGGCTGGTTTCATAATTGACCAATGATCATTTCACATAGACTCTATGCCTTCCACTTTACAAACGATGATTTTCCATTATAATTATAAATCAAATGATGTTTTTATTCACCTAATTCATTATAAAGTTTATTTAACAGTTTAAAAAATTCGAAATTGAAATGAATAGTCTAGGGAACATACTGTATTAATGTACTCTACTGCATATAATTTGTGAACATTTACATGATTTGTACACTTTGAACTCCCTTTCAGGCTGAAAGGGACTGAAAAAATTCATACCGAGAGATTCTTTAAATTCCTCTCTATATATTCTATTCTCTATGGTCAAACCTTTTGTATTGATCTGATCTTCAGGGCTTGGATGTGTGCTCGATAGAAAACTTAATTTGAAGCAATTATTATCCGAGAAAAACAGCTGATTCCTATATTTCGAAATCCACTTTTGGGTTAAAGCAAACTTGCGGCTCATGGTTGGTCGGACCTTGACTAAACAATCAATTTGAATCGTTGTTCATGTAAAAGATACGGATTAGTGCTTCCTTTATAAAAGGAGAAGGACTAGACATCTAATAAAAACATTGAAAGTTTTCATTTGGTCGGTTGCCAACCTTTAAACCTTTCCTGAACTAACAAGAAAACAAGATCTGATCGGTCAGTCATTTTATAAATGTCACATGTATAAATGAATTAAAACCCGAAAGATAAAATATTTAAATATACGACCACAAAATACCTCTATTTAATTAGGTTCCTACAGATGTTCTTGTAAATCAGGATACTCAGGTCTTATACCAGGAGTAGGGTGTGACTGTCCAACAGGTCAGAACTACGGTTTCAAACTAAGGAAGACACTTGAACATTTCCTTAACTGTTTAAATCATAAATATTTGGAACTTAAAGACGGAACCTTTATGTCCAGAATTAAGAATAAATCTTGGGTGTGCCATTAAAAAAACTTTTTACGTGACAATTGTTCCGGATCAATTGACTTCATACAGATCCATTTTTTTACAAAATATCGTGCACCAATCTCTGTTTATTATGTAACGGAAATATTTAGCTAAAAATTGGCGAAGGTTCCACTGTTAATTCTCCAAAAGTTTCAAGGTTTAAAATTCTTAACAGCTTACGGAAAGATCCCGGAAGGCAGCTTTAAAAAATACTAATTTATTCGGAATAAAATCGGAAACCCTGGTCAGAATCTCAGATCTTATTTCCGTACTAAGCTATGCCGGGACTAGGTTGCGAGTGTAAAAATCAAATTCTTGTTATGGATTTTCCAGGGAGGGGGACGTCCCTCCCCCCAATCTAAGCCGCCTCTGATTTTCCAGACCAGGAATTCGATTTCTTTCAATTTTATTCTGGTTCTAAAGCGTTCTGCATAAGTTCTTCACCCGGAAATTAGGGCTTTTCTAATTTTTGCTGTAAAAAGAAAAAATGTGGCATTTTTCTAAGTCAATATTTAGCGATATTAAAAGTATTTGTAAACTTGTATTTATTAACAATGATCCCCTCTTTGGAAAACTAAAATTAAAAATTTAAAGACACTGTAGACTTCATTTCAAGTGTAGAGAAACGAAATATTAGATTCACAACGGTAGCCTTTAAACTTCTACTTGTGTATCAACTATCAATGAGGAAGACGATGTCGTTTTTCTATCTCGAAATATGTTAAATTCTGTATATTTCTCTTAATCCTTTCTGGAGTATAGTTCTGAATGTTGCACTTCCTTTAAAGAAACTAGAGTTGAAATTTATTTTCAGTTTATAAACAAGGATTCCTACTTCAACCTTCATAAGAAAAAGATACCATCGTAAATCGGACATGACCATCTATAAATTAAGGGCCACGTAATATTTTGTTTACAGTCCTTATAAGAAAGAAATGAGATATAATGTTTAGGTGTTGATCCTGAGTTAAACGGATGCGGAGAATATCTAAACGGAACCTCAGGATATTTCACCAGTCCTAAGTAAATCTTAATTATAATCAGATGCAGGGGTCCATATAATTCCCAAAATAGCTGATTTTCTGGATCCCAAAATAATTTTTTGCCACCAACTTTAAAAGAAAAGGCCCCCATTTGTAAAAAAATGCCCCCAATTAAAAAAATATTTTTAAATTCCACCAACACATTTGACACCATTGCCCCCAATTTGAAAAAAATGCCCCCAATTAAAAAAAATGCCCACAAATTAAAAAAACATTTTAAATTCCACTAACACATTTGCCCCCATTGCCCCCAATTTAAAAAAATGCCCCCAATTAAATTTTTTTTATTTAATTATCATTTTAAAAAAAACTGCCCCCTTTTCTTTCAAATTTGTCAATCCCAAATGGGATTTAAAAAGGAATTATATGGACCCCTGATTAAATGTTGTTTGGATTTTTTAACAACTTCAAAATTTTCAGTTATCCAAATAACTTTCCGTCTTATGTGGAATGCTATTGGGTAATTCAGGTAAGTGCAACTCTCTATTTCAATCCACTATTTATTCGGTCGGTGTACTTCAAATCACAGCACTACTCACCAAAAGAGTATGTATAGCTAAAAGCAATCAAGCACTCTTAAACAAATGCGTGTTTTACACTAACTGAAGAAACATTGAAAGCGAGCCAGATCTAAATGATTAAAGATTCATAAAATATCAACGCTCGAGGGAGGGAAGGTGCACCACAACATTTTGTCACAACTCACCATTATTTATTCCGACCACACCTTTTTTCGTCTGGGCCTTCTGAGGGTTGAAATGTATTTTGTATGGCTTGTAACACGGTTTTTTTTTCCAATTTAGGAAACTTCGTGTTATTAAATATGGCTTGGTTTGTATAAAATGCATTTTGTTTGAAAAATAAAACGATTCATAAGTCCAGTTTAGCAAAGAACGGAAAATATGTGTGCCACACCTGTTTTACGGCCGCATTGCACATTTTTCTACTGTTTTCTTGCTTTACTCATAAACTGCAACTTGTAGGTTATGTTAAGCTGGGAGTTTTATAGAATCTACAACTAAAAATCGACATTTTTTTAGTAAGGGACACAGCACTTGCTTTTATTTTGCCTGAGGGATTATTAAATAAAAATGTCCATAAATTGTTTTATGGCTTCTATTACTTCCATAAGATGTTTTGTGTTAAAAAAAAACTGGATAAAATGTGTTAAACCATTATAAACAACATGACGTGGCTCAAATTTCGAATATGATAATTTTAATTGCCGGACAAATAAAGTTGTGGTCGGACGAAGGAATGGTGAATTTTTACGTTATTTGTGGCCAGTGGAAAAAATTGTGTGGTGCGCCTTCCCTTCACAAACACTCTGATAGAATTGGAATGAAAAATACAGCTCACATAATTCTTCTCATAGATTAATAACAATTCAAATGAAAAACACAATATCCCTGAGGCAGAAGCCCAAAAGAGTTACGCGCATGTTCTCTCTCTGTCCTGTAATCTAACACGGCATGAGCGAAGCTTCTTTGGGCTTCTGCCTCAGGGATATTGTGAACGAAAAACCCCTAAATTTTGAAAAGACGATACCTAGTGTTCTATATGTATCGCTTTTAATCTCTGATTCTTCTGTTGTTGGGTATTCTGATACACCCAAGATTAATACTATATCTACAGTACACTCTAGATAACGAAATGAAAATAATTGTATTTTTCGGCAGCAAAAGTTGAATTGCTGCCAATTGAGCGAAAAAATACTGTTTTATTCAACAAAAAATCGCTAGTTTGGCAATAATCTAATTTGTTGCTCCCGTAAAAAGCGTTTTTTTTTTGTTGAATGTAAGCGATATTTGTCACTTAACGGACAGCCCTCCATCTTTTACTACCAATTAGGCGATTTGATGAATTCGTAATTTAAAGTGTGTTATTGTACACTGTACAGGTTGAAGAGGGTTATCATGTTCTCTTCAACTTTACAGATATCGTCACTGGGTCATCAAGCAGCTATGTCAGAATCAGGTTATTTTTAGATTCAGATTTCAGATGTTTAGAAAAAAAAGAGACCCTAAAACATTTTGAGATCAATATATGGTGGAATAAGTTAAATAGCTGCCAAATAAACGATTAGCTTATTTCAGTTGATATTAGCTCCAAGACTAACACTAGGATTTAGAAATGGAGACAAACGGAACGATTGGGTTTTTAGGATCCCGGCTCTAATATCGAAATTAAAAGTCGATAATAAAAACTAGAATTAGAATAGATGGTAATGGTAAATAAGACTATCCCTCATGGTATGAATTTGCTCAATCCGTTACAATTTGTTATTATACATACAGTTTATGCTGAAATGCATCGAGAATGCATGACAGTCAAAGAAGGGATTCAGACAAAAACCAAATAATTTTCAAAAATAATTCTATAAAAAGATGTTCTAGGGCCCTAAAGGTTAAATAGCATAAATGTGTGAAGTACACCTCATGCAGTATGGAAGCAATACAACAAAACTTTTTTAGACTTAATTCCACTCCACTCTTATCTTTGATTTTGCCTTATTTGCTTAAATGCTTGAAAATTGACATTGATTTGAATTCGAGTGATTGTCCCAAAATATTCCAAAAACCTCATGCGGTAATTGTTTCAAAATGGGGCCATGTTTGAATGTTTCAAATTGAAATTTATAGTTTCAATATGTAGTTTTGGTCATCTTAAATAAATATATGGTGTACTTAGCTACTCTGCTTGGATTTAAAGATATATTCTCTTGAAAAAGATAACTTTGCAGATTTGGCCCATTTCTAACATTCAATGTTGTAAATGGGCCAATTGTCAGCTGTATTTGGCAGCCATCATACTTTTGCTGCCAAACCTGCAGTGATGTTTTTTATTTCAAAATTTGGAATGTAATGTATAATTTTCTGTACTTAGATTGTAAGGTATAACTCTATTTAGAATGTAAGGTATAACTCTATTTAGAATGTAAGGTATAAATCTATTTAGAATGTAAGGTATAAATCTGTTTAGAATGTTAGGTAAAAATCTATTTATAATGTAATGTATGAATCTATTTAGAATGTAATGTATATAAATCTATTTAAAATGTAATGTATAAATCTATTTAGAATGTAATGTATAAATCTATTTAAAATGTAATGTATAAATCTATTTAGATATGTAATTTATAAATCTATTTAAAATGTCATGTATAAATCTATTTAAAATGTAATGTATAAATCTATTTAGATATGGAAAATGTAGTACGACGACTGATTATTTAGTCAGCAGTCTATACAAGTATAGTTACAGTAGTCCCACATCAGCTGTATTGGTAAAACCTTTAAAACGAATCATAAAGACACTTCAGACGACTTTTTTCAATAACCTCAAAGGGATTGAGTCTTTGCCACAAACTCTGATTTTCTAATCACTATATCTTTGGAACCAAATGTTGCATACCTTAGATATTTCAAACTATGAATTCTGTTAGATCAAATAATCTAAGTTTGAAATATCAAAGTTTTACAAAATCGAGTTTTAAAGATTTTGTGGTTTAAATATTTGATTTTGTTCCAAAGACTCAATTCCTTTACAGGTTAATATTCACGATAAGGTTTCTAACACGTTATCTGTAAAATAAATCAACAATAGTAGAAAAACTATCTCTGCCATCGTTTTAAAAACATAATTTTTAAAGAATTCCTAACAGGCCAATTTTCTTCTCTTACATATCATTTAGTATTTTTCTTTAGAACTTAATAATTTCTTGAAGGAGGCTAGGGACGGTTTTCTTTAGAACTTAATAATTTCTTGAAGGAGGCTAGGGACGGTTTTCTTTAGAACTTAATAATTTCTTGAAGGAGGCTAGGGACGGCGAAACGGTTATGAACGTTGTTCTTCAAGCTTCGTATACTACAAGCAGGAAATAATTCTATCTTTCAAACTTTAAAACGAAAAATGTATGCTTGGATAATTTGATTTTGAAATTTGAAATTTAATGCAAATTGTGCTTTTGAAAAAATATAAAGATAAAATAATTGCAAAGGGGGTTTAATGTAACCTGGACTGCGGTGCAGGATGGTATTATCTAATTATGAAGTATTCTCTCAGCTAGAAGTTTGGCCTCGATTAAAGTGAAATGATTGACGAGAGGCTTAAACTAGAATTATGACAAATTTTGAAAAAATCAAATAAACAATTTTTCGTTTTGTACTACTTTATTTTAAGACTCCTTTATCTAATGGATTTCATTAATGCATTAAAGGGAGTGACTGGCTATGTAAGGAAGTTGAACTGAGTATGAAGTGTTGTGGAAAACTTCTTTCGGATTCATTAAAAATAAAACTAATTCTGAAAACGTATACACCCCCAAAGTAGGAGTTTTGAACGTCGAATTTGCGCTCAAACTCAGGATTTACAGTTCTTTAAAAAGTTTTATATGTCTCAAATGAATCCTAAAGAAGTTTTACACAACACTGCATACTCAGTTCAACTACCTTACAAAGCCGGTTGCACTCCCTTTAAGCATGAAGCTGCATTAATGGAATGATACAAAAGGCTTTTGTATGAAGAACTTTGAAATAGAATTAATTGTACTATGAAATTAGAATGATTAAATGTTTTGAAAAAAAAACTCAAAGAATTCATGATTTTTTCTGAAAAATTGTGTTTTTAGTTCAAATGTGAAATGAGCTTCTCTGCACACTTTACAGCAATATAAATCTCTTTTTTAGATGAGCATAATTATTATTTGGTAAATATTTTCATCTACATATTTCTATATGTATATGTTATATGTTAATAGAAAACAGTGAAATGAATGCCGTCGATTGTATTTTTTTTTATAGAAAATGAGAATCTGGGGATAAATTCCCGTGGTGATTGTATCCTCAGCTAAAAACTCTAGAATTGTGGATATCAAATTAATAAAATATTTATTTTCTATATCATGGACAGTGTCTAAAATTCAGCTAATCAGAGTGTCGTTTGCATAAACCAAACAGGCAATCAGAAGCCAGGAAATCTTGTGGACAATCAATGATCATTCATTGGTCGCAACACATGCACGAAATGTTTTACAGCATTAAATATTTTCAGCATGTGTTGATTTAAAAGGCTGGTCAAATTCTGAACTTTGCATAAATCCACCCACAGCACAAATTAACATTTTTAATGTTTCAAACTTGAGAGAATAAATGTAGACGTTTATTTGAAAACAAACCTTGTCTGTCTTATCTGCATTATCCTTGGAGAGTTGATCCCGGGGGAAATTCAAGAATTTGGTCCAAACTTTACCGCTTGTCGACAATTTATCCACCAAAAAAGAAACATAAAACTTTATAAAATAAAAGCAAAGTTTTTAAAATGAATCATAATTAAATAAAAGCATTAAATTTCTGGGCTCACAAGACCCAAATTAAATTGTATGAAAGGTAAAGTTTGAAAGTTATGCTAATTTTAAATTGATTAGATTTATACTCTGATAAGTTAGAACATTTATTCAGGGATTGCCGTTTTCGATCCGATATGATCTTAATGAGATATCCATATTTTTCTAGGTGGATATTACGCAAATCTAACTATTTTTTCTGAATATTTGGATCTCTTATTAACATGCGCGTTAAAAATAGCTATAGAAGACTTTATATACTAAATATTTTAAAAATAAAGCCCAACAAAGAAGTCTAAAATAGTAAATTCGAAAAATTTACAAAAAATGGGTTCTAAAGTTAAGACTCTTTGTACCACTATAGCTCACCGTATATTTCAACACTGGTTTCTCTTTAAAAAGTAATATAAAACCGATAATTAATAATTGTTCCTCAGGTGAGCGGAAGAAGACAGCCGGCTATAAGCCTTAACATTTTGCCTTCCATGTTACATATTGTTTTTTTTTCTTCCTGCAGCCATGAGCCACAACCGTATGGTCTTTCATGACAAAGAATTTTAGTCTTCCAGCAGTTATTACATTTTTGTCGTCTTCCTGAATTCAAAGGTTCAGGTACTCTGTCCTCCCTTCTCGTAAGCCTGTATGTGACTATTTCTGGCTAACAAGTGTAAATGTAACCAATGCACACTATGAAGCTAATTGTCTAATTACACAAAACAATGAAGACAATTATTTATGCTAATTGGTTGTATAAGATATAAAAGAAGCATAGGACAATTTATATATATATGTATTATACATAAGATATGGTCTGTTGTGTACATATATGTAGCGATTTTAAACAGTACAAATGTCCAAGAAGATATAAAACATCACATATCTAAAAAGGGCTAATATCAAACTTTATCTGTATCCTAGGTCAAACTAAAAAAATATAAATCTTTTTAGTTTTGAAAAAAAATGTTACTAAGCAGATTTATCTTTTCCTGAATATTCAATATTTAGCCCACTTCGTAAAAATCTTGTTTTGTTTTGTTTAACAATAAAGAATCTTAATTCTTGCCACAAACTCAAATTTACTCATCCGTATATCTTTACAACCTGATGGTGTAGACCTTAGATATGTCAAAGTATGAATTCTGTCAGATAAAATAAACTTAGTTTGAAATATCAGGTTGGAAATATATAGGTATTACATTTTATTTGTTTAAGGCAAAAACTTAGTTCCTTTCAGGTTTAAACATAGAGAATAGAATATATAGAGAGGAATTTACTTGAAAAAAAATGTAAAACGGCCATTTTGTTGTACTGTTTCCATACTGCAGGTGTACTTCACATATTTATGCTATATAACCTGTTGGGCCCTGGAATATCATTTTATAGAAAATCTAAAATTATTGATAAAAAGAAAACCAAATTATGAAATAGGCTGGTTTCATAATTTACCAATGATCATTTCACGAAGACTCTATGCTTTCCACTTTACAAACGATGATTTTCCGTTATAACTATAAATCAAAGGATGTTTTTATTCACCTAATTCATTATAAAGTTTATTAAACAGTTTAAAAAATTCGAAATTGAAATGGGTAGTCTAGGGAACATACTGTATTAAAAATTAATGTACTCTACTGCATATAATTTGTGAACAATTACATGATTTGTACACTTTGAACTCCCTTTCAGACTGAAAGGGCCGGAAAAAATTCATACCGAGAGATTCTTTTAATTCCTCTCTATATATTCTATTCTCTATGGGTTTTAAACAATTGTGCTCTATACCAAAACATTACAGCTTCATATAAACTTCAAAATATCCATTGTTCGAAAGCGAATAACTTGAATAAAACAGAACAAAAGTTTTATGTATGTTATGCATTTTTTATAAACATTTTTTCCAAGAAAATTTGTTTTTAATATTTTGTAAAATTTTGTGTGAATCTGAGGAACAAAGAAATAAAAAATGAAAGTTCAAAAATGGTAAGGAATATAGAAACATACTTTAGAACGTCAATTCTAGTTTAAGTTTAATTTGTTTATTTTAGTTTTAGTTTTAGTTCTATTTTATCTAGTTTTTGCTCTAATTCTAGTTCTAGTTTTAGATTTAATGTGTTAAGAAAGGAAATAAAAAATAGAATAAAAATGAGTTTCAAAACGTCAAGAAATTTATTCAAACAACACTAGGGGACGTTACTTCTAGTTCAAGCTTTATTTTTGTATCTAGTTCTTCTAGTTCAAGCTTTAGTTTTGTATCTAGTTCTTCTAGCACAATCTTAAGTCTTGTATCTAGTTCTAGTTCTAGTTTCTATTAAAGTTTTTAATCTATTTCTAGTTCTAGTTTTGTTAAAGTTTTTAATCTATTTCTAGTTCTAGTCTTTTTAAAAGTTTGTATTTCTAGTTTTTTAGCTAGTTCTAGTTCTAGTTCTAGTTTTTTTAGTTCTTGTTCTAGTTCTAGTTCTAGTTCTAGTTCTAGTTCTATTTCTAGTTCTTGTTCTAGTTCTAGTTCTAGTTCTAGTTCTAGTTCTAGTTTTTTTAGTTCTAGTTCTAGTTCTAATTCTAGTTTAAGTTCTAGGTCGAGTTCTAGTTCTTATTCTAGTTCTAGTTCTAGTTCTAGTTCTAGTTCTTGTTCTAGTTCTAGTTCTAGTTCTAGTTCTAGTTCTAGTTCTAGTTCTATTTCTAGTTCTAGTTCTAGTTCTAGTTCTAGCTCTAGTTCTAGTTCTAGTTCTAGTTCTAGTTCTAGTTCTAGTTCTAGTTCTAGTTTCTAGTTCTAGTTTTTTAGTTCTAGTTCTAGTTCTAGTTCTAGTTCTTATTCTAGTTCAAGTTCTAGTTCTAGTTCTAGTTCTATTTCTAGTTCTAGTTCTAGTTCTAGTTCTAGTTCTAGTTCTAGTTCTAGTTCTAGTTCTAGTTCTAGTTCTAGTTCTAGTTCTAGTTCTAGTTCTAGTTCTAGTTCTAGTTCTAGTTCTAGTTCTAGTTCTAGTTCTAGTTCTAGTTCTAGTTTTAGTTCTAGTTTCTGATACATTAATCAATAAAATTCTTTTTATCTCTTTAGAGAACATTTTAAAGGCAGTGTACCCGATTTTTAGCAAAAAAAATTATTTAAAGTTTGAGATTTAATTATTGAAATTCTTTATTTTAATCCTATTAAGAGAATTTTTTTAAAACAAAATACATATAATGAATAATAAGTGGCGACATAAGATAAACAATAACAGATTTTTTTCTTTAAAAAAGAGATCATTACACTCATTCTTTTTGATGGCTCATGTTTAAACCTGCAAAACTATATTTTGTCAAGTTGATAGTACTGCATTTAAAACTATGAACTCTATCATAATAGATATAATCTAACCCGAGGGAACCTAGTTTCATATCTTTTATTGCACTGGAATCTTTTATCTCCTAGATACAAAAACACAAAAAAAACTGTGAAAACCAGCTGTCTCACGCAGTTGCACTTAAACTTCAATTTTTACATCTTAAATATTATAATTACTGTTTTAGTTTTCTTCTAAAAAATGTTTAAAGAACTCTCTACGTCAAATATATTGTCAAGTTACAATAGATGGAAACAGAAAATTCGACCAACTGCGCACAACGTCACAAGTGTCAAATGTAAAAAGAAAGACGACATGTTCTCTAATTAGTTGATATGATTTCCAAGATTCAGCGTAGGAATACGTAAAAAATATGTACAACTCAAAATTACATCTATATATAAATTTGGCCTTGTCTGTCTGTTTGTTTGTTTGTATCCAATAAACGTCAAAACGGATGAACCGATGTGGCCCAAATTTTTTGTAGAACATCACGTGACCACAGGGAAGGTTTATGAAGGATAAAAATTTAAAAAAAATGTGTTTTAAAGGTTTTTAATTTTGTAACAAAATTTAAATTCTTTAAAATCCGCGAATTTTTTTTTAAAAATCCGCAAAATGTTTTTCTTCTTTGTTTAAAAATGTAAACAAAAAGTACATGTTCACAATTTAAATAGAAGATGGGCACGAAGCACCCTAAAAACCAAGTACAGTATATTTACTGTCGTTTGGTGGCCTGATTCTTTTTTTCTCTGTATATCTATGTAAACTAATTAGTCTGGGGGGGGGGGGAGGGTTGCGTCCAGGTACCAACTCTCTAAGGAAGTAGCATTAAAGTAAATGTTTCTAGGTATAATATAGGTTTACTGTTCAATTTATAAAGCCAGTTAATTTTTTGAAAATTCAGACTTCTAATTTTTAAACACAGGCCGTCCTCTACTCATACAATATACTTTTACAAAAAATCAGCTTGATTTCTCTGTCTTAAAAGTGACGAAGTTTTGGTGGATTAAATAATGACTAAAGTATACACATTATATCATCATACACAACAACAACAAAAACAATAATAAAAATACAACAAATATTTTTAATAATTTATTAAAAAATAGATTGACCTTTTTACTTCAAATTTCTTATCATGTGATGACCGAGTTTGTTCACTACTACATTTAGGTCCTTTATTCTTTGGAAAAACGGGATATTCACAAAAAGGTTAAAAATGTCTGTGGAAACACATGGATTTTATTAGTCTCGTCAATTTTTAAGGAATTGAACCACAATTTCTTCTTCTTTTTGTACTGATGTCCCAGGGTGTGGACGGCATCCAGGCACGAAAAAAGTTCTTCGCCTACCTTCTAAATTAAAAAATATGATCAATAAAAACCAAAAAATTTCATTTAATTCATATAATGTAATATTGACTTATAGTACTTGTCCATTGTACTTGACAACCTATTTGCTCTACGTCATTTTACATCGGTACCATTTATGGTATTACCCGTGAACTGATTAATTTGAAATATATCATCGTCTTTGAAACCTTTAAAGAGTTTAATTCTAAGAGTATCCTCCATGAGGTCAGCAATTGTGAAAGCAGCAATTATAGAGAAACTGCTAATCAAATTAATCATTCATTCATTCATATATTTATTTAACTACAAAGCATGAGATATGAGAGTGGTTGGCTCAAAGTTAATTAACGATTCTGAATATAATTGGTTACACATACCAAGATATGTTTTTGGATAGGTAAGGAGTTGATTGGAAGGAAGGGTATTGTCAGGTGATCTGTGGCAGGGTAAGGTCAGAGAGATTGTTATGTAGAGATAAATTAAAATACAGGGTGTTAATGATGATAGTTACAGAAACAGAAATAAGCTAATAAAGTTTCAGTTATTTTAGTTTTTAATATTAAATTTATTCACACGATATACAGCTAGGTTTTCCGCATCTAAACCTCTCATAATTCTCAAGATAATTATTGATCACTCTTTATTTACAAAGAGAAAAACGGATATTTTCTTCATTCTTAAATAAACAAAAAGTGCAATGTTCGTTCCCGAGTTTCACGACACAGGACAAAAGGTCGGACTTTAGAAAAGATTTAGGGTTTATCATTTTGTAGAAGATATAAATAAAAAAAAACTAATTGCTAAGTGATTTGAAAATTCCAAATAGCTTTAAAATAAAATAAATCTATCGATTCTTTTCGACAGTTTGACAGATTAACTTTAGCTCCATTTTAATTTTTAAATATTACAAAACTTTCCAAATGAAAGTTCACCAGTTTAAACAATATTACTAACTACAGTGTGAGTAAAAAATGGGAAAAGCGTTGTTTTGGAAAACACTAAATAATATACAAAAAAATCTTTTTTAGCCTATGACGCCCCCTGGCCTTCCATGAGTGTCCACAAAAAATGTCAGCCCCTTAGGGATCCAGCAGGCCAAGAGAACATATATATGAGTGCCTTGTTTTATTATATAGATAGCAGAGTTTAGGCGGAAAATTACTAAAATAAAGTGGATAAAATGCGAAAATATTTTTTGACTGAAAAGTTATTTTTTCGTCAGAAATGGATTTGAAAATGTATTTTATTATATTCAAAAGTTTCACAAAAATCAATTAACAAATAAAAAACTTTTTAAAAAATCCCCGAAAATTATCGGTACAAATAATTTAATTCATTACAAAAGAAATAACCACACAGCATTTGGTCAAAAAAACATAATCGATGCTTTTTTTTCTAAATCTCATTAACACTTGCCTCAAACCATGGTTGAAAAAGGATAAAGCATGTGTTTAGTTCCTTTATAAGAAAACTGGAGAAACGTCGATAATTTTGAGGCATTTTGTATTAAAAAATTGTCCTAGTTATTGTTTCCCATCATTTCTAATTGTGTGTTTTTTAAATAAAGTAAACAATTCCTTTAATCCTAATTAGGAGACATTTTAGCAGACAAATGGGATCCTTGCACCAAGGATTATAATGTATTTAGAATTCAAAATAATACGAGAAATACTTAGGAATGCTAATATCCTTAAAAGGATTGGTCACCTACTTGAAAATACGGGATATTTTTTGGAACATAGGAGGGATACAGAACATGGAGAATACAGTGTCTATAGGATGTAGAATACAAACTATAAAGGATACGCTGTTTAGAGGGTAGAAGATACAGTTTATAAAGGATGCAGTGTCTAGAGGATACAGAATATAAAGGATACAGTATCTAGAGGGTAGAGGATACAGTATATAAAGAATACAGTGTCTAGAGGGTAGATGATACAGAATAAATAAATAAATAAATAAATAAATAAATAGCTTATTAGGCAGAAATATAACAAGGGTTGAAAACACAATGATGAATTCTATGATTATACAGTAGGATACAATGTCTAGAGGATAGAGGATACAGAGGCTACACAGTGTCTAAAAGATAGAGGACACAGAATATACAGGATACAATGTCTAGAGGACATAGGTTCATGCAGTTTATAAAGATTTGCATTGTCTAGAGGTTAGAGGATACAGTATATATTGGATAAAGTGTCTAGAGATAGCGGATACATTATATAAAGGATACAGTATCTTGAGCTAGGATAGAGGATACATTTTATAAAGGATACAGTGTTTAGAGGATAGCGAATGCAGTATATAAAGGATACAGTGTCCAGAGAATAGAGGATACAGCTAAAAAGGATACTGTGTCGAGAGGATAGAGGATACAGTATATAAAGGATAAAGTGTCTAGAGGATAGAGGATACAGTATATAAAATATCCAGTGTCTAGAGGATAGAGGATACAGTATATAAAGGATACAGTATCTAGAGGATAAAGTATATAAAGGATACAGTGTATAGAGGATAGAGGATACAGTATATAAAGGATACAGTGTCTAGAGGATAGAGGATACAGCTAAAAAGGTTACAGAAAATACAGTAAATCAAGGATACAGTATTTAGATGATATAGAATACAGTAAATAAAGGATACAGTATCTAGAGAATAGAGGATACAGATGAGGTTGTGTATGCTCTATGCAGCCTCCAAGTGTAGAGTATCTGTGTACGGATGGACGGAAGGCAACAGTTCTCTAGTGACTGATCTCCATGTACCCTACACAGTATACAAATACACTCACAGCCACGCACATTAACATTAGTGTAAATTCTACTCTTGTACACTTGCACACAGTACAGTTGTACATGCATAACCTTGTACAGTATAGTTTACTTTGACATTCGCTTACTTGAAATGTTTATTGCTATTTTAAGTGATTTATTTCGCTTAATTTGTGCACTGCATGTACAGTTTTATCTGTACAAAGGTTCTGTCAAAGTACAATAAAGTGAGTACACATAGATTTTGTTATTTTTACATTTCAATATATATTTATTAATGTACATTTTACCAAGGAGAATTGAATAGAAGGAGGGGGCGATTGGGTGTCCGTACACTTTGCTGTGACGTTTTTGGACTGCTGAAGAACTAGTTTTTGCGTAACAACAATAATAAAAATTGTAAACAATAACATAAATGATAAACAGACATCTGGTGCATCTCTGGCGTTAGATGAAGATTCACCGTATACTAACTCATGTTTGTTTACATTAGATCGGCTGCCATTGTTATTGTTGATACGCAAAAACTAGTCCTTCAGCAGTCCAAAAACGTCAGAGCAAAGTGTACAGAAACCCAATCGCCCCCTCCTTCTATTCAATTCTCCTTTCATTTTACAAAGTTCTCCAATTTAAATTTACAGTACACAGGTTAAGGGTTACGTTCTTTCGTGAACAATTTTACAGCAGTTGAAGAAAAATGCCCGTTTAAACAGATTCATTGGTTCAAGATACATTCCTGTGTATACAGATTCCTTGGTTGAAGAAGGATTCCTAATATACAGATTCCTTGGTTGAAGAAGGATTCCTGAGTAATAAGATTCCTTGGTTGAAGAAGGATTCCTACATATACAGATTCCTTGGTTAAAGAAGGATTCCTGAGTATACAGATTCCTTGGTTGAAGAAGGATTCCTGAGTAAACACTAAACATATTCTTTGGCCGAAGAAAGATTCCTGTGTATAAACAGATTCTTTGGTTGAAGCAATATTCCTGTGTAAAAGATTCCTTGGTTGAAGAAAATTTCTGTGTAAATAGATTCCTCAGTTAAAGAAACATTTCTGTGTAAACAGATTCCTTGGTTGAAGAAGGATTCCTGTGTATACAGATTCCTTGGTTAAAGAAGGATTCCTGTGTATACAGATTTCTTGGTTAAAGAAGGATTCCTGAGTAAACACTAAACATATTCTTTGGCCGAAGAAAGATTCCTGTGTATAAACAGATTCTTTGGTTGAAGCAATATTCCTGTGTAAAAGATTCCTTGGTTGAAGAAAATTCTTGTGTAACAGATTCAGTGGTTAAGGAAGGATTCCTGAGTAAACAGATTCCTTGGTTGAAGAAGGATTCCTTAGTAATCAGATTCAGTGGTTGAAGAAGGATTCCTGAGTAAACAGATTCCTTGGTTGAAGAAAGATTCTGTGTAAACAGATTCAGGGGTTAGAGAAGGATTGGTGTTCTGTATTCTGAATACATTATACTAAACAAACATCCTTGTACAGTACAGTATCCAGTTTATACACTCAATAAAATAAGAAGTTTCTGGATACATGCAGTGCACTGTGATTTGGTTTTTACTTTACTGTCAGTCTGTCACTACTCACACTAGTAATCACAAACTAAAAAAGGGATTGCTTCTCAAGAATTTTTTTAAATAAAGTTAAACCCTAAATTAGCCATACACTAAAGAATTTATCAAATGTCGTCTTGACAATTTTTCCATGGGTTTTATAATATTTTACGTAAATCTCAGTATTTGCGAAAATAAATAAATAGCCATGAATATGCGGGAACAGTTTTAAAGAGCTCCATATAATCATTTGATTAAAACAACTAAATAACGCAACATTCCATTATCAGAAAGTGAAGAATACGACATTTGATGAATTCTTTCGGTGTATGGATAATTTAGGGTTTAACTTTATTATAGGCGTATTTAAAGGTCACAGAAATCAAAGCATTCATTACGTGTATTTTATGTTGTCACGAAGCAATAGTTTTACTTGTAACATATTAAATCACTAACTCTATATTAATATTCCAAAGTTTTTCTGGTTCTCACTGGATGTTGATTTGATGTTTGTATTTACCAGGATCGAGCTTTAAAATCTACCTTTCATTTGAAATGGATGTGTGTATGTACTGCATGTGTATTGGTACACTAAAGTGTGTCCATGTGTATTGGTACACTGCAGTGTGTGTGTACTGCATGTGTAGTGTGTGTGTACTGCATGTGTATTGGTACACTGCAGTGTGTCCATGTGTGTCATGTTTATTGGACTTTAAAAAATCAGAACTTGAATCTAACAGTCGTCTTCCTATTCCAAGAAGTACGGGGCAATTCATATCAAGTACTCAGAGTAGAAACCTCTGATAGAAATAAAATTAGAACCAATTTAGTAAGTAACTCAGCTCCTCTCCCCTCTTAGAATTAGCCAACCCTTTGATTTTAAAATGTGAATAAAAAACAGATAAAAAATTTTTTACATAAAAATGTTAAAGATTATAATGTTTTTAATTCCAATCGGGACTTCAGTGGACTACAAAGGGGAGTAGTCTCAGGAGACTACTAAAGACTTCAAAGAGTAATACGTACAGAGTGATACATTATAATATATAACCCTACAATAGACTACAATGGGCTACATAAGGGACATGTAGTAAACTTAAGGTAGAATAACTGCATTTGTAAGGCCAGGGGGGGGGCAAAAAACTTCGCGCTAACACTTGCCCCCCCCCCCTGGCTAAAATATGTGTACGCGCCTGCGTGGTTACTTATATAATTAATATCAATCCATCCATATTCATTTATATTCCTCCATTTTCCTCCATTATCTCCATTTTCCTTACATTTCAGGTTAGTTTGGAAATATAGATTTTTTACATAAGTTAGCAGCTAATTTATTCTTTTAAGTAAATATATGAAATTCAAATCGGGATATGTTCGAAATTGAAAAACTTGGCATTGTCGTAAGAAAACAGTCAATGAGTTTTATAAAGAAAGATTTCATATTTTAATTTATTGTTATCCTCGTCATGCTTATGAAAATGTTGGATGTAGTTTTCAATATCACCTTTTTTATATGGGCCGGGATACTGAAAACCAAATCTTTCAGTTTTTTTGCCCCTTTCTAACACTGAGTATTAGAAAAAATGTCAATTTTGTAACTGTATATTTCTATAAATGTCAAACAGCACTGATCTAATACATAGAATACAACAATATTAATATAATTGATATCAGCAGTCAGTATTATTAATGTAAAGGACATTTATACCAATTTCAGAATAAGTTTTAATCTTTTCGTTTTATTCTAATTTGACTATAATCATGGTTAACTGCGGGACTTAACCTTTGATGAACTATTTCAACCCTTTTCACAAAGCCAGTTTATAATTAAAATAAAGCTTTGTTTCAAATATTTTCTAAATTTCAATCCTAGCAGAATGATGAATACAATTAACAGTAGTTACATATTTCATAGACATATATACATATTACAAACTCAAAATTTTTAATCCCTATATCTTAGCAACCTGATGGTGTGAACCTTTGATATTTTAAACTTAGATTATTTGATCTAACATAATTCGTAGTTTGAAAATAGCTAAGGTCTATGACATTGGGCTGCAAAGATATAGGGATGAGAGTCAGAGTTTGTGACAAAGACTCAATTAATTTCCAAAAAGTTGGTCTGCCTTTTAGGAGCTTTATCTTATAAGAAAATTCTTAAAATTTGAAAATGGTCAAAAAGCTAATTTTGCGAATGAAAAAATACTTCGCGTAGATCAACAGTAATTTAGGTAACTGGTTTAATATTTATATTTTGAGATTTTTATTATTTAAATCTTTTATAAGTACCAATTAACCTTTATCAGATTGTAAGCTAATAAAGGGATGCGTTCTTATTATATTCAGCAAATATATAATGCAAGAATTCTGCAAGAGTATCCATATTGTACTTAACTTGAAATGCATTTGACCCACAAAAAAATCAAATTAAATAAAAATTCTACAAAATTCTTTGCGAGGGAAGGATAGTTTAGGTTATCGACCCTTAGTGAAAATTATAAAAAATTTAAAATAAATAACTCTACCCCTCGCAGTCTATATTATCAGCCTTTAGAATAAATATTAATGAGGTGGATATTGGTCGGTTCATTGACTTGTCTCATCTATTCATTTATCTTCTTTCCTATACATTTCTTTCATTCCTTCATGAGGTCGGATTTAGTTTCTCCAATATCTAGAATTATCTTCTAGTTCCAGCCAAAAACCCTAAATTCGTCAAACTCCGTGTTTTTGTAATTAACTTTAAGCTATCCATACTTCTGACCAATGGCAATGCTTATTTTGTCCGAAACCGGGCTTATTTCGACCAAACTTACACGTGCTGTCTCCATCGTTACCCATGCTTACTTAATCCAAACCCACTCATATAACAAACTTTTTCTTAACCCTTAATGATGATATGTCCATCCTATACTTACATCAACTTAACTCATGGCTCCAGCTGAACCTTTCCTAACCAAGAGCGTATACAGAACAAAAATCTAGGGGGTGACAAATATGCTTTGCCCCCCATGAGCTCCTAGAGGTGGGGGGGGGGGGTATAATTTAAACTGTAAATTCAACACATTTGGCTCCTTGGATATTAGGCATAAGGATGATGTAAAAAATGTCTTTTTTTAGCTAGACACATAAAGGTTTCATTTGAGCTGATCTAATACATCTCAATATCTTTATAAATTATCTTATTTCCAAGTTTTTTTCTCAGAAAAATCAAATTTTTTCGCCTAAAAAATCTTTAATTGATTGGTGCATTTTAAAATGCGTTTTACTCAACACTCACGAAATAAAAATTGTTCTATGTTAACTTTAGAGCCTTTTATATTGCGCGAACTATACCAAAAATCATCAAATCATTGAGATATCTGAGGAAAACTATATGATCAGGTCTTGGACTGAAATTTGCGATTTTTCCCTGCAAATATCTGAACAAAGACAGTAATAAAGGGGTAGCAAAGCACTTTTTCAATTTTCGGTTTTAATATTCCTTTTTTAAAGGCCTTTTCATAAAAGGTCGGATAAATTTTCACATTTTATTCCAAAACCCTGGGAGCAATTCTAAAATCCTAGGAGATATAGGGCTCATAAAATCGAGTCTGTGACAAAGACTAATTCCTTTCTATGTTTTTAATTACATGGTGATTTAGGTGTTAAGTATCAACATGTTTAGGTTTTAAAATAATCGATTTTTGGTATTTATTCATGATATGCACTATGCAGGAATAAATAGTAGGTTTTGAAATTTCTAACATTTAGGTTTAGCTGTTATAAGGTTTTCATATTTGAACTGCCAACTGCAATGACCACTGCACCGGTTCAAATTTGAATCAATGATTCATATCCTTCCTTAAATTCTTTAACTTTGAATCGGTGGTTGGTGCTATAGTAGTTCAACTGCGTAGCTTAAATTCAGAAATTTTGGTCACGCATATTTCATAATTAAAACTTCAAGTTTATATTGGCTATTTTCAGGTTTATTTAGAGTTGAATAAACTGGTTTCATCTTTATATTTCTGTTGAGCTGAGTAAAAAATAGATTTCCTTAGAGTGCTCCTTGTATTTGATTTTAGATTGCTTTCGAAGATTGCGTTTTTAATTCCAATTTATAGTGTTAGATTTCTTCTATTGGAAGATACATCAAACTGTTCATATCTTTATTTACATTTGTATACATGGAAATAGGGGAGAGATATGTATATATCAGAACCATCAGTAACGATTTTTTTACATTCTTCCCAAAATCAGCGCATGTAAACAAAGATATAAGAGTTCCATGGTGAACCGCGTATACAATATTTTAGACATGGGGGAGGGGCAAGTTATCGTGCGAAGCGTGTACAATATTTTTGCTCCATCCTGGACGATTTCCCACCCTTCGCCGTAAAAATGCTTTTATTTTATAGTCTACTTAATGTCTTCCATGTAGCCCATTGTAGTCCCAATTCAAATACTTATATTATAATGAATCTCAATTAGTGCTGTATTACTTTCTGAATTCCGGAGAAGTCTCCTGAAGATTACTCCCCTTTGTACCAACTCAAGGACTATATATTATGATAATGTATACCTCTGTAAAGTTCTGTATTACTCTCTGAAGTTCCTAGGTCGATAGTCTCCTGTAGACTATCATTAGTCCTTCGTCCTCTTTATTCTCACCCTTCCTCTCCTAATGTAATCTCCCCCTGGCTGGGGGTTGCGGGAAGACATGCCAAACACTTGCATAATTCATAGCTATACATAGTTTATATGAATTAGGGGGGGAGGGATTTTAGATGAAAGGAAAATACAAAGGTAACATTTGAAAAAAAGGGTGTGAAGCGGCAAGAAAATTTAACAACATACTTTTTAAGAAGGAACACCATTTTGCAGATGAGTGCAAGCTTGCATTTTTTAACTACCACACCCGATTTTAACCTTTGTCAATAAATCTCAGATCGAGGGGCAGGGCTCCCCCTTGAATGCCAATGGGGGGCAAGAGGGCACTCTCCCCCCCCCCCATGTATACGCGCCTGTCCATGATGTATCTTTGGACTGCAGTTGTTTTTGAATTCTTTAAATATTATCACTTTGACCTTACTTATAACTATGTTCTTATTTTTACCCCTCTCAACCCCCACCCCCAAACACCTTTGTTTATTACGTCATGAACCGGCTCCCGTCCCACTGTCCCCTAAGTTTTGAACACCTGATTTTGAGCAGACGGGCCCTTGTGCAGGGGGTTTAAGGACTCCTCCTCTCATTGGTCAGATATCCGAACTCTGTCATCTCATTGGCCGAGATTTTAATAATCCGCGAAACTAATAAAAATGAAGAATGTTGATAGTTTAGATAGATAGATGGATGACAATGTTTAAGAAATTTCCTACAGTTTGAGCATACTTCTTGTCCTGTCAGGGCTGCGTGAAAAGTGATTTTCATTTTAAAATCATGTTTTATATTAATTAGCAAACAGGTAAATTAATTAATATTGTTAAAAGACCACGTATTTTTCAACGTGTACAAGTTGCAGTTAATTAAAAACTAAACAATGTGGGTTCTCGAATGATTATTAGAAGTGTATGCAAAATCAGGATTTGTACTAATTATATACAAATGAAGAAAAAAATCAATGTTCAACATCTATATATGAATTTGGCTTGTCTGTCTGTTTGTCTGTCTGTCTGTCTGTCTGTCTGTCTGTCTGTTTGTATCCAATAAACGTCAAAACGGCTGAACGGATCGAGCCCAATTTTTTTGTGGGACATCTAGGGACTCCAGGGAAGGTTTATGAATCATCAAAATTTTAAATATTTGTCTCCATCAAAATTCGATCGTCATTAAATGTTTGAAAATTTTGAAAATCCGCGAAATTTTTTGTGAAAACCCGCGAATTATTTTTGTTTTGTTTTACGATGTACACAAAGAGAACATGTTCACAATTAATTTAGAAGATGGGCGCGAAGCGCCTTCTAAGACTAGAAAGAAGGGCGCGAAGCGCCTTGAATTTCTAGTATAATAAATTAGTCAATAGTACAATTTGTATAGAAAATCTTAAAACAAATAACTATTAACTATACCTCGTACTATTTTATTTTATGAAATCATAAAAAGATAAATTATAGAACATGTGTAAAATTGTTAAAAAAAATATATGTTTCATGTTGGTTCTAGATATTCTATATATTTGGGCTAATTCTGGGTTTAAAAAGATTCGATGTTTTGGGGTTGAAAGTGATCTAAGATAATTTTAGAAAGTTTAAAATATAAGATGTAAATTATGCCTGAAAGCCCTAAACTTGTAGCTTTTTAAACAAACCTAAATCTATCCGCAACGCTTTTTATAGATGGATGGGAAGGGGGGGGGGGAGTTTACGTGTACTTAGTGCATGTGAATTTCTCTTCTTTCCCTCTCATCTCATGGTTAATGGAGTATTGCAAATATAAGAGTGGAACCATACCAGAGCTTGGGTAGTAATGCTAAGGAGGAATAAACATTTGATTTTTATTCTTTTCAACTTAGATATTTTTCTAAGAATAATGGAGGGCAAGCCTCGTTAACCTGCCTCTCTAGGTTTGAATCCTCCCTATATTGGTTCTCCATATACCGCAGTCCTGTAATTAGTAGAAAATGGTTTTACAAAACAAATAAATCATTATTCGAACATTATTTTGTGTATACATACATACATATATAACCACATAATATGCCAATGCATATTAAACCTAATTGTCTGTCGATTCCTTGATGCATTGTGTCTAATTTTCAGCTGCCTAGACTTCATTTTAGGGGAAATTGTTAATAAAAATCAGATTTTTTAAAACTTGTCGTTTCTTCAAAACTATTGAAGGACTTCTGCATTTTGTATTTTAATATCTGCTTCTTTAAATAATATGCTTACGTGAGAATAGTTTGATATCTACAGACATACTTACTTGTTTAAACTGTGAGCTTGATATGCAGATTGATTTAATCTTTAAATTTTAATCTTGTTTTATGCACATAATCGTGTTTAAACCTTAAACTTGTTGTCTGCATATCTGCATGTTTAAACCGTAAGCTTGTTGTCTGCATATCTGCTTGTTTAAACCGTAAGCTTGTTGTCTGCATATCTGCTTTTTTAAACTGTAAACTTGTTGTCTGCATATCTGCTTTTTTAAACTGTAAACTTGTTGTCTGCATATCTGCTTGTTTAAACTGTAAACTTGTTGTCTGCATATCTGCTTCTTTAAACTGTAACCTTGTTGTCTGCATATCTGCTTCTTTAAACTGTAACCTTGTTGTCTGCATATCTGCTTCTTTAAACTGTAAACTTGTTGTCTACATATCTGCTTGTTTAAACTGTAACCTTGTTGTCTACATATCTGCTTGTTTAAACTGATTTCTGCATTTTTGTTAACCTATTCATACCTAGATACATTAAACATGAGCTACGTAACATGATTAAAACATGCATTGTATTAGATCAACTACGTTTTAATCTAATCTATCCCTGTTAATCCTTTAAATATGTACATTCAACTTAAAGTACGTTGAAAACATGTGTGGAGATAGCTTTAATATGTTTTATCTATCCTCAACTAAAATCATAAATAAGTTCAGAAAACTTAAACTACTCTTTGTATATATATATATATATATATATATATCGACATAAAACTTGTAATTACGTCGATTCATGTTAACTTGTAACATAAGATATAAATTAGTTGATATAGAGACTCTACTTTGATTACGAGCTGAGATAGTGCCTTGAGATTTGGCATTGATCAATTAAGAGCTTGTTTGATAGCTACGCTTGTGTCCCTGTGTGATATTCAGAGCTGATAAGATCATGTCCATTGGTTTGGCATTGATTGCTGGAGATGTTGTGTTCTGGTTGACATTTATAGATGACGGGTTGTACCTGGACGGATACAATTAATGACAAAGTTTTAAGATTATGGCATTTACTACACACATATATATATATATATATAAATATCTATGTAATAAATACCGTAGCAAATATACCCATATAAGTCATGTGATACATTGTCCGTAAATATAAATGTGCTTGTAAATAATTACGCAGAACTTATACTGCGATTAACCTAACCTAACTACGTCTTTAAATAACTACATCATTTTGTATTGTGATTAGCCTAACTACGCTCTTGTATAAAACAACGCAAAACTTGTAATTATGTTTATTAAATTAACCTGTAAAATATATATCAAAATTAACGTCAGTTGCGATAATACTCCACTTTGATTACAGTGTGAGAGTAATTATTTCTTGGTTAGCAAACAAGAGGCGTCCTGAATCATTATCTTGAAAGATAGGTATACATTTTGATATAAATTGATTGTATCTGTAGGACAGATACATGAGAATACAGACTGAGCCGTATCCGGATTGATATTGGCTACGGTATTTGTGTGAACTTTGAGTTCCTGGTTGAGTTGTACCTGGATTGATACGGGTCTGAAAGCAGTTTTAGGAGTAGGACATTTCTACATCCACGTACCTGCTTGCTTAATGGTTTTGTCGAGAATTAATTTGTTTCTAATTAAAAATAATTACTTTTCTTTTAATATTCATTTATCATTAAAAAATATATAATTGTTTCTATTTTCTAGAAAAGATTGAATGTTGCATTTATAATGATTTTTATATTACATTTTTTCTTTCAGAAAAATGAGTGAAGATCATGGAGAATTAGAAGTTAATTAATGCAAGCATGGTTTAGTCCAACCTGTAGAATAGAACAATGAACTGGTAAGCCCTTGCACAGATATTTATCCACCTTTTCCTCCAGGAAATTCAAAACTTCCTGCAAACTCTTTGCAACCTAATAATGATATTTCAAACCTTGCTTGATCTCGCAAATTCATACTTTGCAATATTGAAGGACTACGACAGTAAATTGCAAAGATATAAGAATAAACAAATTATAGTGTAAAGTTAAATCTTTCATGGTGAAATGTGAAGGGTAAAGAAAATGAAGAGAAAGACGATTTTTTATTGAAGAGTTTCCATCCGCTGTTTTGTTAGAAACAAAAGGATTTAAGTCGCTGCCACAATTTCCGATTTTTTAATCCCTACATCGTTGCAACCCAATGTTGATGACCTTAATTATGCAAAACTATAAATTCTGTTGAATATAATAATCTAAACATCAGATTTATTTTTAGTGAAAGAAACCGATGATATATCCCTCTTTAGGTGTTCAATGAAAATATGCACACTGTACTGTACACTCGGGTACACGTACAGCAAATAGTGTTACTGTTTAGTGTACACTGTTACTATTTAGTGTACAGTGTTAATATTTAGTGTACAGTGTTACTATTTATTGTACAGTGTACGGGGTTTCTTCCTTTTTTCAGTTTATAGATATAATTGATCCATTTATTTCTTTGTTGCGTTTTTATTGATAAAATTCTTTTTAAGATAATCAATTTCATTCCTTAAATTTAAAGAAATAATTTCAATTGAGAATTTTCATTTTTATTTCATTCAGTTAGATTGATTCTATTAAAAAATCTTATTTATATCTTATTTCAAAAATAAAATAATTAAGATTTTTAACTTTTATTGGATTATTAAAATAAAACAAAGAAACTAAGTTAAAATTGTACATAATATTAATTGTTGTTTACTGTGTATAGGTATGTACAGCTGTTATCTAACAGACCACATCTTGTAATTCTAGTATCTGGAGCCTTCTCAATTCTAGCTTTAGGAAAACAACATGAAAACCATCTTTTTGAAATAACAAAAAATTTAAAAAACTGCGAATGGATTTTTATGGATTATTTGTTACATTTGATATTTGTATACTTTTTAATAACTGTTCAATGTTTATTCATGCGTAAGCGTTGAAGACCAGACTTTAAGTGTTCAAACTTTCAAATATATTCTTTACTTCTCCTGGACAAGCTTTACACATACTATCTGAACTGAATAAGAGGAATATTGAGTTTTTGTTTTACCAAATTTTTCGTAAATGGATTTAAGCAGAACATGTCTTTGGCAATTTATTGTGCTTTGGCAATTTATTGTGCTTTGGCAATTTATTGTGCTTTGGCAATTTATTGTGCTTTGGCAATTTATTGTGCTTTGGCAATTTATTGTTCTTTGGCAATTTATTGTGCTTTGGCAATTTATTGTGCTTTTCCTGGAGTTTTTAAACACTTTTCTCAGCATTTCTTGGTTCAGAAACAAATGAGAAATTATCATAAATAAACACTCTTTATGCCAGAAAAAGAAAAGGTGCAAGGGTACCATTGTGAATAGGGCCACCCCCTCTTTATATGGAGGGTAACCTAAAATCACGAAGACAGTCCTTTTTAACATTTAGTTTTCACGTCCTTAGGTTCTTGAAAAAGGGCTAGTTCGGGGGGAAAATAAATATTTCTAAAAGGAAAAATAAAAAATGTATGACTTCAGACAAAGTTGTAACAATGACCTGCAGAAAACCTAGAAACACAAATTTAACGCAGCCACCTGGGAGAATAGTTTTAACGCAGCCACCTGGGAGAATAGTTTTTATAAAATAATTTAATTCATTGTTTAATATAGTGCTCTCACTCACTGTAGGAGAACTTCCAGACTTCTCAGACCCTCAAGCGGTAATAAAAAAGTTTATAAAAATAATGAAATTTGTTTTTATTATATTTTTGTCTGCTTGCACTGGGTTTTAACTTAGAAGTTATAATAACAATGTTCAGATTACTGTTTTATTGACGACAAATACAAAAAAGCAAATGTTTAGCTTTATTACTTTTATTTTCAATAAATGTTTATTTTCAATAAATGTTTATTTTCAATCATCTATATACACACCATTAGTGTTAGTTATTGTTATATTCTTTAAAGATATATTTGTTTTGAAAACTACTATTAGGGAATGAAATTTTTTGTTTTACATATAATGATCAATTCTTCAAAGTTTTTGTTGAAAAAAGATTATATGAAGTTATATTTTAGGGGTTTGAGTCACGTGGGACCGAGATCAGTGATAGATTGGTCGCTTGGTCCAATCTTCTGGACTCTGTCAGCCATGTTGGACCCCTTATATCCAATCCTAACCTTCTGACCAATCTTAAACCAAGGTAATATCCAATCCTATCCTGAAGACCAATTTAAAACCAATTTATCCATTCCAATCTTAAACCAAGGTAATATCCAATCCTATCCTACAGACCAACCTTAAACCAATATATCCAATCCTAACCTTCTGACCAACCTTAAACCAATATATCCAATCCAAACCTACTGACCAACCTTAAACCAATATATCCAATCCAAACCTACTGACCAATTTTAAACCAAGGTAATATCCAATCCTATCCTACAGACCAATCTTAAACCAAGGTAATATCCAATCCTAACCTACTGACCAATCTTAAACCAATATATCCAATCCAAACCTACTGACCAATCTAAAACCAATATATCCAATCCAAACCTACTGACCAACCTTAAACCAATATATCCAATCCAAACCTACTGACCAATTTTAAACCAAGGTAATATCAAATCCTAACCTACTAACCAATCTTAAACCAATATATCCAATCATAACCTACTAACCAATCTAACCAAGATATCCAAGTCTAATCTATACTAACCAATCTTAAAAGCAAGATATCCAAGTCTAATCTATACTAACCAATCTTTAAAGCAAGATATCCAAGTCTAATCTATACTAACCAATCTTAAAAGCAAGATATCAAAGTCTAATCTATACTAACCAGTCTTAAAAGCAAGATATCCAAGTCTAATCTATACTAACCAATCTTTAAAGCAAGATATCGAAGTTTAATCTACACTAACCAATCTTAAAGCAACATATCCAAGTCTAATCTGTTCTAAGATATCTTAAAAAAACAACAAAATCCAAGTCCAATCTATACTAACCAATCTTTAAAGTGCGATATATCTAAGTATAATTTTTAATAACCAATCTAAAAAGCAAGATATCCAAGTCTAATCTATACTAACCAATCTTAAATGCAAGATATCCAATCTTAAGCTACTAACCAATCTTAAAAGCAAGATAACCAATCCTAAGCTACTATAACCAATCTACCTGTCCATCTCTAATCTGAAACAAGGATTTCTTTCTCTCATTCCATTTCTTGTTTTCCTTCAGAACAATTTCAACTTTCATTACAGTCTTCGTTTTTCAGCACATCAATCTTATACTTTATATATTTTCTAATCTCTACACCTTTTTGCTCTTCTAGAACTTATTTCTATCGTTTCATCTCATTTTATCTCTTTCCTATTCTTCTCTTGTTTTATTTCCCTTTTTACATTTTAAAGGGAGTGACCGGCAATGTATGATGGTTGAACTGAATATGTAGTATTGTGACAAATATTTTAGGATTCATTTGAGACATATAAAGCGTTTCTACGACGTATTTTATAAGTTTGAGCGCGAAGTCGAAGTTCAAAATCATGAATTTGGGTGGGTGCGTTTTCACTTTTCAGAATCGTTTTTTAATTAATAAATAAGGACGACCAAAAATGTAACTACATTCAACTAATTAGTTGTTTAGGAACAGGTTGGGAAAATAAAAATTAACGAAAATAAGTAATCTTATTCAATTATTGGTTTCTATAATCTCTCATTATTTACAAAGATTTTCTTCAGATTTTCTAGAATTTTTATTGAAAAGACGATTTTCGAAGAATTTGTAGAAATCTACGAACAAATTAATAGAAAATAAGAAATTCAATATAATGATAAAAACGAAATAATTGATTCTAACATTGATTTATTGACATTGACAAATTTCTTTCGATAAATAGTTTCTAAACATCTATAATTAGTTTACTATATAATTTTTACTTTATTTTTCGTCGTCGTTTATTAACAATTTAAAAAACCCGATTTTGAAAACGTACCTACCCAAATTCATGATTTGGATCGTCGACCTTTACTCAATCGCAGTAATTTTACATCGTGGAAACGTTTTATATGTCTCAAGTGAATCCTAAAATTTGCAGTATTTTTGTCTGCTGATTCATTTACATTTCAATCAGTTTCATTTAGTCTTGTTGGCAATTAAACATATCTTTTATTCACCTCCTTCCCTTCTTCCCCATTCCCTTGGGTCTTAACAATATCTTTTTAGCTTTGTTCAGAAAATTCAAATTTTCTAAAATAATGGATTTTTCCAACTTCAAAGAAACCTTGCATCTGCAGTAATTGGGCATATATATTTTTTACTCCAGACAGTCTAACACGCTGTGTCTTATGTATATATTGTAGTTTAGTCTAACACGCGTCCTTTATACATATTGTAGTTTAGTCTATTAGTCTAACACGCGTCCTTTATACATATTGTAGAGTAGTCTATCACGCGTCGTTTATACATATTGTAGCTTAGTCTAACATGCGTCCTTTATACATATTGTAGATTAGTCTATCACGCGTCCTATTATATATATTGTAGTTTAGTCTAACACGCGTCCTTTATACATATTGTAGTTTAGTCTAACACGCATCCTTTATACATATTGTAGTTAAGTCTAGCACGCGTCCTTTATACATATTGTAGTTTTTTCTAACACGCGTCCTTTATACATGTAATAAATCTAGGTCCCGATCAATCTCCTAATACTTGACTCAAAGTCTAATATCAGTCTCTCTTACTCAATCTCTAGCCAAAACTCTGGCTCTCTATACGTCTGTCTAAATCGACTATTGCTACTATACTAATTTATTAATACAGGTAAATTTAAACTGACCGGAATGGCCGGTCAGGGTCAACATGAACATATATAAAATAGATAACGGAACATAGATAATAAAGATAGTACTAGCATGATATCATAATTTATTACATACATATTGTAGCTTAGTCCAACACGCATCCTTTATACATATTGTAGCTTAGTCTAACACGCGTCCTTTATACACACATTGTTTAGTCTAACACACGTCCTTTATACATATTGTAGTTTAGTCTAACATGCGTCCTTTATACATATTGTAGTTTAGTCTAACACCCGTCCTTTATACATATTGAAGTTTAGTCTAACACGCGTCCTTTGTACATATTTTAGTTTAGTTCAACCTGCATCCTTTATACATATTGTAGTTTAGTCTAACACGCGTCCTTTATACATATTGTAGTTTAGTCTAACACGCGTCCTTTATACATATTGTAGTTTAGTCTAACATGCATCCTTTATACATATTGTAGTTTAGTCTTAACACGCGTCCTTTATACATATTGTAGCTTAGTCTAACACGCGTCCTTTATACATATTGTAGTTTAGTCTAACACGCGTCCTTTATACATATTGTAGTTGAGTCTAACACGCATCCTTTATACATATTGTAGTTTAATCTAACGCGGGTCCTTTATACATATTGTAGTTTAGTCTAACACGCGTCCTTTAAACATTTTGTGGATTAGTCTTACACGCGTCTTGAAATGATGAAAAGGATCTTCGCACGGATTTTACTGTTTCTTTGATTTATCTCCAACATTTTTAATAACAGAAATATTTTTAAAGAAAGTACTTTTCAAATCTCAACCGGTCATAAACCTTCCCCTGTCAGTCATATAAGTTACCACAAAATTAAATCTATGTTTTCAGGGTACGGAAACGGAAAAGAAAAGAGAAAAAGAAGAATTCAAGAGTTGATCGGTTCAAGCGAGATCTAAGGAAGCCTATCTATAAGCCAGACAATTTCCAGATTTTTTAAAATTTTTATATTAAAATTTTCCTATTTGTGTTTTTAATTTTAATATGTTGATTATTTTTAATGGCTTATATTTTTGTGCATAGATTTAAAACTGGAAAGGATGAAAAGCAGATTTTAGGAAGAATATTAATTCAGAATTAATTTTGGAATTTCTAGCTTAATTTTAATTTATTTTTGAGGAAAATATGAAGTGTAAGTAATTTTGGTAATTTAGTTCATTAATTTTGTGTCTTTTTGCTTTAAAGAGAATATTTAGCTATTTTAAAAAGAAAAGGAGCAAAAATAACTCGAATATTATCTTTACTATATCTTTATTCTATATATTGCCAATTTTTATAAGATTTGGTAAAAACGTTATGTTTTAAAAATAGGCGTTGTCATTCAAGATTATGTTCAATTTAGGGATCGACAATTCTATCTCAGTTTCAATCAGGATTCAAAATGGCGGAAAGACTCAACTGGGAAAACAGCTAACCCCGCGAACCGGACGATCAGCTGACTCAAACATGGAGAATCGGAACGCTTGGTTGTGTGGGGATCCAGGTTAGCGCCACTTTTTTATTAGAAAACTAGCTTGCAATCTAAACTTTCCTTAAAAAAATCAACCCATTCAGCATGGAAGTTTTAAAATAAGGTAAAACATTTCCGTCGTTCTACCGAGTTCCCCAATCAAATTTTGAGGCAAATATATCAAGGGGTTCATGAGTTATGATCGGACATCCAAACAGAAAAACAAACAGAGATACATTATACGTATAGATTGATATCCTTACAATGATTACTTCCCAAAAGTGAATATTTACCAAATGACAGCGTGAAAGCTCTCTTGTAAGTTGGGGAAATAAAAAGATATTTTTTTTTGGCTTGAAGAACGGTCCGTGACCAAGTATCTTCCACCGATTAATAATTGTTAATTGGAATTGAATCTTTTCGACAAACGTAACTCTGATTTTCTAATATCTATATCAGAGCAACCCGATGTTGTAGACAAATTCTGTATTATCAAATCATCTTAAGTTGGAAATGTATAAGGTGTACGACAATGGGTTGCAAAGATATAGGGAGTTCAAAGTCAGTGTTTGCAACAAAAACTCAATTTCGTTAAATGCACTAGACTTTTAGATTAATTATACACATATATAATTTAATTCAACATCTAACAAATCTTAATTGAGCATTATTTCAGTCCAAATAAATCTCTATTTAATCATTACAAACACTTTAATTTTATTAACAAAGCCCGAAATTTGCTAAAATGTTTTCTCCACAGAATAAAACAAACTGAAAATACAATATACAGTATACAGCAGCATATTAGCAAGCTAATTTATGTAAAATACAATATACAATATACAGCAGCATATTAGCAAGCTAATTTATGTAAAATACAATATACAATATGCAGCAGCATATTAGCAAGCTAATTTATGTAAAATACAATATACAATATACAGCAGCATATTGACAAGCTAATTTATTTAAAATACAATATACAATATTCAGCAGCATATTAGCAAGCTAATTTATGTAAAATACAATATACAATATACAGCAGCATATTAGCAAGCTAATTTATGTAAAATACAATATACAATATACAGCAGCATATTGACAAGCTAATTTATGTAAAATACAATATACAATATACAGCAGCATATTAGCAAGCTAATTTATGTAAAATACAATATACAATATACAGCAGCATATTAGCAAGCTAATTTATGTAAAATACAATATACAATATACAGCAGCATATTAGCAAGCTAATTTATGTAAAATACAACATACAATATACAGCAGCATATTAGCAAGCTAATTTATGTAAAATAAGTTTTTCTTCTTTGAAAACTTTTCATATGCTTTCATCCATAAAATGAAAAATATATTTTTATTCTTCATTTTTCCATGCTTAAAGAATAATCTACCGCTGTAGGAAAAATCCGAACTTTAAATTGCTATTATCAAACCTTATCCCACTCAAAGCTAATCCAGCTAGGTTTAATTAAAATTTAGAAACCCGAATATTATGATATTTAAACTTGAATGAATGCTGAAGTCAGTAAAAGCGTCATAAAATTGACAAAGAAAATTAATTTTTTCCACAAACTCCAATTTTCTTATTCCTATATCTTTAAAACTTGATGGTTCAAATCTTTAATATTTCAATCGTAGATTATTTGATCTACTAGTTTGAAATATCAAAGGTCTAACACATTGGTGGCAAGGAAATAGGGATTAGAAAATCAGAGTTTGTGTCAAAAACTCAATTCCTTTGAACCTTTTTTGGTACCATGTATAATATGGATTTTTAGAGGAAAAGGAAACAGTTGCTTAAAAATTTAAAGTCTTTTGTTTCAAGTTTCTGCCCTTGAATACTTATAAACTCAAACAATTGTTAATATCTCAAACCGTTGTAAATCAATAGCCTAGCCAGTTCATATTTGACTTCACGAGGTCAGTAATGTTACACAAGAGATTTATTTAGTTCAGGTTAAATTTATTTTTAAAATTTATATATACATATGATATAACATATATAAGTAACTATGTATTATGTAACTAACATATATAAATAACTATGTATTATGTAACTAACATATATAAGTAATTATATATAACGTGGATTTATTAATAAAAAAGATCAAAGAACCACTCCTGGATTGAGCGTTCCTATATAGATAATGTCTTTAATTTAGTTGTCTATTTTTTGAACGTAGGGTTGATTAAAATTCAATGTTTTAGTTTATTTATTCTTATACGTACGTATTCCGTGCGCTTTCCACCCTCTGGCTAATTCAAATTTTCTTCAACTGTGTCCATATATGTTTCTTTGAAAATATAAATCGTACAGACTGCCTTTGTGAATATCCAAAATAGAAATATAAATAATTTGGTCACACAAACCCTAGGACCATGTCACACTTATTTCTAAACCGAGTTAAAGAAAACGTTAATCGTCTTTATATATTTTTATCTAGGACGAATATCAATCGTCTTTATATACTTTTATCTAGGACGAATATCAATCGTCTTTTTTGAGTTTGTGGCAAAAACTTAATTCCTTTGTTTATATTTTCCTTGTTAATAACTTGACTAAAGAAGCCTCTGTTTAGTTGCTGAGTATGTACATGTAGTGTACGAGAGTATGAGGGGAGAAAGCTTGTTTACAATGGATTCTATTCTCTCCATGTGCAGGTTAAGATATAGCACCATTTTATTACTTCTTAAATTACCTCAAATCAAGGGTCTGATTAGTCCTTAAAGAGACTGCTAAGCGTATTTCAAGTGATATTCCATGCAAAGATGGCAATGCCCGATTTACAACGGTACCCTTGAAACCTTTATGGAAGACCACGTCGTTTTTCTTACTCGGAAAGTGTTTATTTCTGTGATCCTAAAAATGGAATACCGATTCTAAATCTGAATTCCAAACTTTTAAACCTTGAGTTTGATTATTGTGTTTTAGGCTTGAATCAGTTTATTTAAAAACAAGAGAGGAGTTCAACGAACTCTGCGAGACTAAGGTTGGTTCAAACCTTTCATTTGTTTATACTTATTTTTTATCTTTTAATTTGTTATGTTTTTAATCAATTTCTTCTGTTTTAATGATTCAGTTAGATAATGTTCTCATAAATATTATTTTTTATTTCTTAGTTTTACTTTTGTTTATAGATTACATGATATATCATGAGAAAGATACTCTTTAGAAAACTATTTCTTGTAAAGATAAAATACATAAACAAGAATCTGGATATTTAGAAATTACGACCCTTTTAGATGAAAAGAAAGGGTCAAGATAGGGCCAAGAAAGGGCCAAGAAAGGGCCAAGATAGGGCCATATAATTAAATCTAGAAGGGGGTGAAAGGCAACTTTCTTTGGTTGGTACTGCTTTTACTCAGGGGTTGGGGACTTTAAAATGTAACTTTCTAGAAACAATTTAACCTTTTTATTTGAGGTAAAACGAATACTCATACAATTAATTAGCCATAAAAAGAATTTCTTTTTCATTTTAGTATGTAGGTAATGAAAGAAAAGGCCAAACGTAAAAGGGAGCGATTCTGTATAAGTTAAAGATTAAACTTTTTTTATATTTGTGCGAAAAGTAGAACCTAAATGAAAGTTTTAAAGTTGATGAATCTAAGAAGATGTAGGAGCACAGATTATTGAGTGTCTGATATCGGCATATATATGAGTTTGTTTCTCTATTGGATTCAGACTAGATACATGTTTCTATTTAAACCTGAATACAAGGAGGGGAAAAAGTAAAACCTTTATTCTAATAACATAAATAATTATTTAAAGATATTTCTACGAGGGGGGGGGGGTCATATCCTTCCAAAAGCTACAATACATTTTCTTTGTTGGAAAAGAAATAGTTTGGTTTAATAAAAAGTTAAAAAAAACTTGAAAACAATAAATGAATATTGCACCAATAAGAAATTACTATCTACATATGTATTATGTATACGAAGCTAAAAACTTTTTTTTTCACTCCCAAAAACTATTTCCTAAGAAAAGGATTGAAAATTTGAAAGATAAGTTGTAAAGATGAATGAAAACTAATTTCTGAAGATATGAATAAGGGGCAACAGTGGAATATAAATTATATCATCCTAACCTACCGCAATATAATTCCCAAGGGAACCTCAGCTGTAGACAACACAGTTCTACCTTTATCTTCCTGCTTATCCAACATATTAACATATTGTCTATTTTTCCCTCAAAAAAACAAGTTTGGTCAAATTAATTCTGAACTGAATACTTGACACAAACTTAAATTTTTCTCATCCCTATATCTTAGCAACATGATGTTGGTAATGCCTTAATTTTCCAAATTTAAATACTTGTTGTGGCAGAATTTATTTTTGAATATTAAAGGTCTATTACATCAGGCTGCAAAGATTTGAGGATAAAAAAATAATTTTTTGACAAGTTTTCAATTCGTTTGCAATTAAGTTTTTTTTTACGAAAGATATTTCACAAATATTGTTCTTCTAAATCTCTCTTAAAATTTTATTTTCATTGTTTGTGTTTTGATCCAATTAACGCCGAAACTGCTGAACCAATTTAATACACATTTTTGACCTTTCATCAACATACATGCGCCTGTGCAAAAAGTTTTGCAAAATTTCTTTGCAAAATTTGTTTCTCTGTTTCCTTTTGTCATAGACTTTCAAAAAAGATATTAAAGTTGATCTAATGACTGAAATTGGATTTTATTATAGATTTATTCTGGTGTAGGTACAATAAGGCTTTTAGGCAGCATGCCTGAGGAATCAAGAAGTAGGCTTTAAAGCCCAGATTTTAGCCTGATGTGAGGAGATTGTATGAGCTAGATAAGTCAAGAAACTTGAACAATATTTCAGATCAATATTTTTATTTACTTATGTCCAAAAATCATAAGGGGGGGGCGGCCGAGGGGTTGTTTCCTATGGACCCCCCCCCCTTCAGTAGGGGTAAAATGGAAGGTCATTTAAAATGACATGGAGAGTCCCATTAATATCTTGTAATCTCAATCTTACCTTGTCATCCTAACCTTGTTTACTTCTCTAGTCCATATACAACACACATTACACAATTGGGGGGGATCTTACATGCTTCTACAGGGTTATTATAGAAACATTATTGATATGTACAGCGGAATTCACAGGGGGGGGGGCACATTTTTAAGCCTCATAAAATTTTGGAAATGATTTTTGAACAGCATTGAAAGTGAGATTTTCTAATGGCTATATAAGCGGCGGATTTCTATCGTTGATTAGTCATATTTGAAATGGTGAACATTCTTTTGGGTAAAAAATGAAATTGTATTGTACAGCATATGAATCAGGTTTAGAGAAATGAAATTTTGATTTAAACTTTAGTTCCTGACTTCAAACTGTTATGCTAACCATTGAATAATGGTCCATGTTTGATCCCCTGTTGTATTTCGCGATCTCTCCTTTTAATTTTATTGTTTTAATTAGCATTAAGGAAAGCTATATTTATTAATGTTCGTCAGACTTTCTTACTTGGTAGCCATGTGTCCAATAGTATTATAAATAGTACCCAATAACTTTATTTTACTTCTTATTTTCTAATTGTTAGTTTTGGCTCGCAGTTTTACAGTCATACAAAGATTGGAAGCTCAACGGTAAACATAATTCGATAAGAGCATTTGACCTTATTACTTTTATACGAACGAAACGTTAAAACGAGTGTATTAAAGTTCCAAAATGGTAGTTTTTTGGGCTGGATACAAAACGTGAGTTAATGATGTATAATTATAATTTGTAAGGTCATCAAAATTTGGTGGAGACACTCTTTAACCAGAATGCATGTTAATGAACTATCAATGTGAACTAAATGTTAATTGACTAAACCTAAATGTTTATGTTTATTGTTTAATTGTATCATGTAGATATTGTGTTATGATACTTATATTTACAATCAAAACTAATATCAGCACAGAGGTTACAACTTATAAGTATTGTTAACCAATTTTAGAACCTGGTCGTGTCACAGTGCATTCCAGTTCATTTCTTATACTGTGCCGAATTTCAACTAGTATAGGTCAAGCAGTACAGTACAAATACAGATTATATAAGGGAAAACCGGACGGTACGCCAAATGAATGATACTTTTCTAGTGAAATTTATGCTTTAAACTTAGACTAACAAAGACCACTAAAAGCTGCTTTCAGCCTAATTGCAAAAATATGAGTTATATGTTTATCACTTCAAGTGGATTATATTTATTATTTTTATTATTATTTTTATTATTTCAAAACTCTTCAAAACTCTTGATTCTTTAATTAGGACCCAATTTCTATTATTAAATTAAATAGGAAATAAATTTACATTTCGCACTATTCGATTAAATTAGTAATATTAAATCAGCAATTTAGATCATCAGGGTTAAACTAGCAATATTGAATTAGAAATTTTTGATCAAGATAATTAATTAGAGATATTAAATCAGCCATATCAGATGAGCAATATTAAAGCAGCAGTATTGAATCAGCAATATCAGATGAACAATATTGAATTAGAAATATTAAATTAGTAGTATTGAATTACGATACTTTAAATTAGCAATATTAAATCAGCAATTTAGATCATCAGAATTAAACTAGCAATATTGAATTAGCACTTTTTGATCAAGATAATTAGATATTAAAGCAGCCATATTAAATCAGCAATATCAGATGAGCAATATTAAATCAGCAATATCAGATGAGCAATATTAAAGCACCCATATTAAATCAGCAATATCAGGTGAGCAATATTAAATCAGCAATATCAGATGAGCAATATTGAATTAGTAATATTAAATCAGCAATATCAGATGAGAAATATTAAATCAGCAATATCAGATGAGCAATATTAAATCAACAATATCAGATAAGCAATATTAAAGCAGCAATATTAAATCAGCAATATCAGATGAGCAATATTAAAGCAGCCATATTAAAACAGCAGTATCAGATGAGCAATATTAAATCAGCAATATCAGATGAGCAATATTAAAGCAGCAATATTAAATCAGCAATATCAGATGAGCAATATTAAATCATCAATATCAGATGAGCAATATTGAATTAGTAATATTGAATCAGCAATACGAGATGAGCAATATCTGATGAGCAATATTGAATTAGAAATATTTTCTTTGGGTTTTTCTGTTTTCCTATTGATTTCCTACCTCTGCAGTCTTTTCTTTCGATTTAGGTTAAACATCAATATTTGTTGTTTTCTAGTTGTTTATGCTTCATCAATTCATCAATTCTTTTCAACACTCCAGGAAATCAGGGGGGGGGGAGGCCCAGCGCGGGAAATAAAATTTTTAAATGGATTTCTTGTCTTCCTCCACAGTTTAACACTAAATAACAACTCCAAATTTATGCTGAATTACTGGTACTTTTTTGCGATGTTGCAACACCTAGTGTTGATTTTACACTCAAGAGTGGAAAAATGAATGTTAGAGGAACGTATAAATAATTCAAAAACGGTTGAAAAAAGAAGTTATGTTTAGAAAACTGCAAGGCTTTAATCTAAGCTAGTAGGTTTAAAAAAAAATATCTAGCTTTCTTACAAATGAGTTTAAAGGAATCATGTCATTGCCACAAACTCTGATTTTCAAATCTCGATATCTTTGCAACCCAATGTCGTAGTCCTTAAATATTTATAAGTATGAATTCTGTTAGATCAAAAAATCATTTGTTGCTTTTTGGATTCTTGTTTTTGAGACAGTTTTACCTTATTGTGATATTGAGAGTTTGCTACTGTTGAATGTATCTTCTCATTGAAATTCTATCCAGACGGGAGGGTTGATGAGATTTAAATATCTTCACTTTGCATACAAAGAATTCTGCTGTTTTACATTTTAACATAATACATAATATGCATAGGTTTATGTAGGGTTTGGCATAAAGGAAAGATCTATTAAGGATTAAAGTGTACTAAATGAAATTTTAAATTTTTAAAGGAATTTTCCTTTTCATAGAAAGGAATTGAGTCATTGCAACACTCTTTAATCTTCTAATCATTATATCTTTGCAACCAAATGTTGTAGACCTTAGATATTTAAAACTATGTAGTCTGCTGGCTCAAATAATATTAGTTTGAAATAACAAAGGTTTACACCATCATGTTTTAAAGATATAGGGATTAGAAAATTTTAATTTGTGGCAAAGACTCAATTCCTTAAAAGAAAAATTTTGTTTTTAATGACAAAACTAAAAATTGTATTAGTTTTAATCGTTGAAAATGTTATTAACGAAGTATTAATCTTCTTAAGTTTTCCAAATTATTTTTTAAAAACACTGGAAATATCAACTTTTTCTTACCTTTTTTTCTGTTTTGAGTAAAGTACCAAAAATATGATACCTGACATGAGATTTTAAAACTTAAACCCAAGTGAAACCCAGAGTGGGGCTCAGATAGAACCCAAGTCAGGATTGGCTCTGATTCGACCAATTAGAGACTGCTTAGACTTTCTTTCTGTAGCAGACAGATTACTAGCAGATCAGCTGTGACAAGGAGATGTAAATTTCGAAAATCCGAAACTTTACGTAGATACATTATTTGTATAGTAAGTTTATTTCAAACCTTTGATCAAATATAACACTACAAATAATTCCCGAGATTTTAAATGACAAATATAAAAGTTTTTTCGAAATATTTGTCATCAGTGGCTGAAGACTCGAGCCTTGAAAAGAGAAAAACCTAAGGTGGTTGGTTTTTACAAAACTCAAGGCCATTCAAAACCCGGTTCGTTACTTGAGCTTTACAATTGGGTCTAAGCAGACGCAAAGACCGGGTTTTATTCGGGTTAAAGCTTTTAAAATCTCGTCTCTTTTTTAGTGGAACTAAGTTCTTGCTACTAATTCAAAATTTTAATTCCTATACCTTCGCAACCTTATGGTGTAAACCTTTAATATGTCAAACTAAGACTATTTGATCTGACAAAATTCATGGTTTGAAATATCAAAATTCTGCGATATTGGGTTAAATTATGGAACTAGGGATTAGCAATCAGATTTTATGGCAAGAACTCAGTTCTTATATTAACTAGATTAAAGAACTTTTTTTAAGAAAATGAGACGAGCCATTGATATTCTCAAATTCTATTCTAGAAGCACAGAAATTGAATTTGAGTCATGCTCCTGTTCATTTTACAAGTTTAAATTGTAATAAAAGTCTTTCGGTGTAGATTCTATCTGCATTATATAATTGCAATTTGGAATTCAAAATATTTAAAATGTTCCTGCCTAGTTTCAACTTCATGGTGTTGCCAACTGAATATTTTGTATCTAAAAAGGTATGTACTCCCCCCACATCCCCTAAAAAGTACTTACTTATTGTCTTTGAAAAATTTAATTTAACTTTATTATAGGTTTATAAAATATTATTGAGGCAATATAAAAACTTTATATTCTGTTTGATCAAATAGTCGCAGCTTAAAAAATCCAAGGTTTGCACCACCAGGTTTATAAAATTATAAAATTAGAGTTTGTGGCAACAATTCAGTTCTTTTTAACATTTTTAGAATCTATCTTATTCAGAAGTACTTACAAAACATATTCAATTTTACAGTTTATAAAGTATAAAATGATTTGAATACTTTTAGTGGTTTAGATACATTACCAAGATACATTACAATCCCAAGAGACTATAAGATGCAATTTCTAGTTACCCAGCATTTCTAGAGTGACACATCCGGTTTTCAACGGAACTCTTTTTTCTTGGATGTGACTACCGGAAATAGAAAATGATATTTTTATAATATTAAACAGTTTGCACAGTGTTTGCAGATAACACAAGGATTGAATTGTCTAAGGTAGCGTGGCCTGGCCGGAGAGTCATTTGATATTACATTTACTGTCCCTTGAAGGTTATTTGATATTACATTTACTGTCCCTTAAAGGTTATTTGATATTACATTTACTGTCCTTTGAAGGGTATTTGATATTACATTTACTGTCCCTTGAAGGGTATTTGATATTACATTTACTGTCCCTTGAAGGTTATTTGATATTACATTTACTGTCCCTTGAAGGGTATTTGATATTACATTTANCCCACCCACAGAGAAGAAATAAATAAACCGAACCAGGATAATCCTTTACTGTATTCTTAACACAATACATGTCGATAACAAACCAAAGGATTTTCTCTTTGCACAAATAATTACCCAGGGGCGCCTTCATTTTACCTGGTGTAGCTAGCATGAACAATTTTAATAATTACTAGTCTTCTTTTAAAATCAACTTTGAAGACTGAACACAAAAAAAAATTGTTTAACTCTGTTTTTTTGTTGCCCCCTGAAAAGTTTACCCAATAGATGTTAGGCCCCAGGGATTATTAGAGAAATTATCTGTTATTGCTTGTCAATAGATGTACAAGGTATAATTAGTTTAGTCACACTCAAATACATCCAGATATCCATATACAGGCTCTTTTCTATCCTTTAATCTTGGGCTCCCAAGGTATAATTAGTTTAGTCACACTCAAATACATTCAGATATCCATATACAGGCTCTTCTTTATCCTTTAATCTTGGGCTCCCAAGGTATAATTAGTTTAGTCACACTCAAATAAATCCAGATATCCATATACAGGCTCTTCTTTATCCTTTAATCTTGGGCTCCCAAGGTGTAATTAGTTTAGTCACACTCAAATACATCCAGATATCCATATACAGGCTCTTCTTTATCCTTTAATCTTGGGCTCCCAAGGTATAATTAGTTTAGTCACACTCAAATACATCCCATATACAGGCTCTTCTTTATCCTTTAATCTTGGGCTCTCAAGGTATAATTAGTTTAGTCACACTCAAATACATCCAGATATCCATATACAGGTTCTTTTTTATCCTTTAATCTTGGGCTCCCAAGGTATAATTAGTTTAGTCACACTCAAATACATCCAGATATCCATATACAGCTTCTTGATACACATCAAATTTATTTTGTTTTTGCTCATCAGTTAACTTGAAATAATCTTTATCTCGCATCAACTCAGTCAGAGCAGTAGTTTGAATATGTTGTTTTTGTACAATCTTACGCAACTCTTGTAAATTATGATAATCTGCAACATCACTCTTATGTAGTTCGTTATCCAAATAAAGTTGTTGCATATAGTACAGGTAATCATGGAATTGGTCTTGCTTGGGTAGCAAAAACCCTTAACCTTAATGCAAGAATTTATTTACCAGAAAATACCTCTCCAATTAAACAACAAACAGCAAAATATTATGGAGCAGAGGTTATACTAACTAAAACTAGACAAATGGCAGAAGATAAAGCAAAGAGTGACATAGAAAATGATTTTTACTATTTGCATCCTTCTGATAGTGATTCTAGTATAGCTGGGGCATTTTAATTTATTAGTCCCAAGATCTATAGTTAAATCTTTAGCGGTTAAATCACCAGCAATAGTTTGACTTCCAGGCAAGCTAATTATCTTAGCTTGACTTGCTTCAATGCTAGCAAACTTAATGTCTTTTTCTATTTTCTCCTCATAAGAAAATAACTAATTGCAAGAGCCATCGTCCTTCTATAAGCTCTCCTATTTTTAAAGCATCTTCAGTCACATTTCCAGAGTGGGATAAATTTGACCTTCTTAATGTATCATCTAATGCAAAGCCCATTAGAGAGTTTGTTAATTGGAGATATTGAGCCTCTATCAGAAGGGGTTTAGGAATTTATTACAAAAATCTAAAGAAACATTAAACTGATTGCATCCTCTCCAACAGATATTTCTTTAAGATAATCATAATTCATACTAACCACTCCAAATTTGTTTTATAGCTAACTCGACTAGTATTATGCTGTCATTGCGAGCGAACGTATGTGAGCGTGGCAATCCATTTCTAATCACTTTCCTGGATTGCTTCGTTGCCACTAAAGTGGCTCCTTGCAATGACTAAGTAATACTATTCGGGATAGCTATAACCATTAACTTTCATTTTGAGTATACACTAAAAATACCTAACACTAAGCTTTTCATGCAATTTAATTTGAAAAATATTTATATATTATATCATCCCTGCGTAGAATGCTATACCACAACTGTTTTTTATCCTTTAATCTTGGGCTCCCAAGGTATAATTAGTTTAGTCACACTCAAATACATCCAGATATCCATATACAGGCTCTTTTCTATCCTTTAATCTTGGGCTCCCAAGGTATAATTAGTTTAGTCACACTCAAATACATTCAGATATCCATATACAGGCTCTTCTTTATCCTTTAATCTTGGGCTCCCAAGAGTCTTGCTTGTTGAAATTGTTTGCCAGTTAAGATACTTTTTTTTACACTATGTAAAGTCTGAGCAGTCAAAAATTAAAGGCCCGGGCATTTTTAAAAATGTTTGATTGATTTTTCTTCGTTAGGCATTTATTTTTGTATTTTCTAAATATAAATAAAATAACCATTTTTCCAATACTCGTGGAAAAGCACTAGACGTATTATTCTGCGCTGCACATGGCACTATTCTGTTGCATAAAACGCGTTGGTTCAACCACATATTTGGTTCACTAGACGGGCTGGTACGGAACATGCAACTTTTGAACTAATTGATTGAACCAAAGTGTTTTCTTGACTCAATTCAATTAATTTTCTTCTTGATTATTATTCATCTTATTACTTTTGTTCTTCTCTTTTTCCCATTTGAAGTATTTGCTTTGAAGATGAAAATGATTAGAAAAATTTAAATAATTGACAGCATTTAATGAAGTTAGGAGGGCTCACAACCAAAATATTTTCTTTTCTAATGTTTCACGAAACTGCATTTGAAAAATATTTTTGCATCAAAAAAATTCTAAAGTTAAAGGGCTGCGAGTGAAGGTTAAGCTTCCCATTATAAGCTTAACTTAATCTTTTATTTTCCTGGCTTGCTTTCTTTGGAAATGACAAATCTTTATTACAATCTGAAGAAATGAGAATTCAATTTAGTTATCTAATAAAAGTTTAGATTTGACACAGCTCTTTTTATATCTCAGTTACGGTACCGGTTTTGAATTAAGCGCCGGCTTTTTTAGTGGAACCAATCATATTTGAGCCTCGGCTTAAATTTATTGCGCGGCTCAAATTCTTTAAATTCGGCCTCTGGAAGAACTTTGTTACAGAAGAGAGCAATGGTTTTATTTTTTTTTTCTTAATTCATCTACATTTTACATTCTACATAATCTACATTCTTAATTTATCTACATTCTTAATTTATCTACATTTTTAATTTATCTACATTCTACATATCTACATTCTTAATTTATCTACTTTCTTAATTTATCTACATTCTACATATATCTACATTCTTAATTTATCTACATTCTTCATTCTACATATCTACATTCTTCATTCTACATATCTACATTCTTAATTTATCTATATTCTACATTCTACATAATTAAATATTCTTCTAATGAATTGAACAGTGCTCCTTTGTTTACATACCTGGAGCCCAGTATTCACAGTTATATACATAATACATAATACATATCAAAATAATATGAAAAATTCTGGTTTACGTAGAATTTTTTTCTTTCAATTTCGATTTTACAGAAACACAAGATATATTTTTGTAAATAGCTTGTAATAGCTTTTACCTATTTTACATAGATATGGTTAAAAGAAATTGAGTCTTTGTAACAAATTTTGATTTTCTAATCTCTATATCTTTGCAACCAAATATCGAAGACCTCAAACTATGAATTCTGTTAAATCAAATATTTAAGTTTGAAATATAAAAATATAAAATAAGTCTTCAGCTCCTGTATTATGCGCCACTTAATCTTTTAAGGTCCTTGATTTTCAAGGAAAGATTGAAAATATTCAATGGCTAATAATTTAGTGGTTTTTTGAAATGGGGTTTAGCTTTTAGGATGAATCGTAATTAAAAACGAATCTTCATATTCTCATTTCCATTTCCGCTGATCTTAACACCATGTAGTTCCATGGGATAACTGAAAGGGACATTAAGAGTACATACAGACTGATCATTAAGGATAAGTAACTCTAAAGTTCAATATAAAAAGCCGTAAAATTGGAGTGTAGGCTAGCGTAAAGGGTGAGTGACATTACATTTATTCCTTGCAAATCTAGAATATTCTATGACCAGCACTGTTTTCAAAAATTAGAAAGTAAATATTAATATTCCTGAATATAAAACAGCTTGCTAAAACAAAGGGTATTGTTGTGAATTGCTAACAATCTTTTTAACCTGCACACCAGATGGATATAGAAGTAGTATGTACCAATTATTTCACAAATAACTTATAATATATTCTATATCCATTCAGCTATATACATCAAGTCTCACTAATCCAGTTGGCATAATAAAACAGCAAAGCATATGCAATAATACAGCGTATATGGGGGGGACAATGGGGGTTAAGAATGAAAAATTTAGTGCCCAAGGGGCCGGGGGGGGGGGGGGCTAAGTAAGTAAAGTCCCCCGGCACCCCCTTGACAAATTTCTATGTACATCCATGATTGCCCTCCACTACTAAAGTACGAATTCAATTTAACCTTAGTTTATGACAATTTTTCTCCTCTCAATAAAACTTCAAATAACAACCTTTTTGATTTTCAGATATGAAAAGCTTAAAAAAAACCAATTTTGTGTGTTTGTATTGCAGGGTCCTGCTGACTGCTGTCCTGGTTGGTCCCTGGGAGGATACATTGCTCTGCTCTTCAATAGAACTTCTTGTTTTACTATTCAGGTCTCATTATATAATTTCAAGTTTAGGAGTTACTTGCTCGATTTACCACAATTAAACCCTTTAAACCTTAAACTGTAGACGAAAATTGATTAGAGACAATAAGTGGATTTATGCAGCAACGACTGGAAGACAAATTGACAGAATTACTTTGTTGACAGTCTGTTTAGCTACGTTTTATCCGATATCATTTTTATATTTTGCATTTGCAATCTTGTGAAAATACTATTAAATGAATACTAATATCATTAATCACTTCTCTCTCAGCAATATACTTTATCTAGAAATATTCCATTATTCTGGAGTCACGGAAGTTCGTAGTAAGATTTTGATTCCACTGGAGACCACCGGAGGGAAATCTTTTTCACTGGAGGGGTTTGAAAAAACGCTTTTTACAATTCAAAACTTTACGCAGGGTGATTTACATTTCACTGGAGGGATTCAGATGTACTTCTTGGGGGGTTATAATTCCACTGGAGGGATTCAGTTATCCTTCCTAGGGGTTTATAATTCCACAGGAGGGATTCAGTTATCCTTCTAGGGGGTTTATAATTCCACTGAAGGGATTAAGATATCCTTCCTGAGGGTTTATAATTCCACTGGAGGGATTCAGTTATCCTTCCCAGGGGTTTATAA